>NC_061109.1:18338986-18386486 GCF_015104395.2 Macrobrachium nipponense | reverse complement strand
AACACATTGGGAGTCTATCTAGAAACTCTTGATAGCACGTCTAGGAAAGAAACACTTAGTCTGTCTAGGAAAGACTTGGGATCCGTCTAGGAAAGACTGTCACATCTAGGAAAGAAACACAGAGTCTATCTTAGAAAAGAAACTCTGAGTAAGTCACTGTCTAGGAAAGAAACACTTGGGAGTCACTGTCTAGGAAAGAAACACTTGGGAGTCACTGTCTAGGAAAGAAACCCTTGGAGGTCACTATCTAGGAAAGAAACACATGGGAGTCACTATCTAGAAAAGAAACTCTGAGTAGTCACTGTCTAGGAAAGAAACACTTAGGAGTCACTGTCTAGGAAAAAACTCTTGGTAGTCACTGTCTAGGAAAGAAACACATGGTAGTTACTGTCTAGGAAAGAAACACATGGGAGTCACTGTCTAGGAAAGAAACACATGGGAGTTACTGTCTAGGAAAGAAACACATGGGAGTCACTGTCTAGAAAAGAAACTCTTGGTAGTCACTGTCTAGGAAAGAAACACATGGGAGTTACTGTCTAGGAAAGAAACACATGGGAGTCACTGTCTAGAAGAAGAAACTCTTGGTAGTCACTGTCTAGGAAAGAAACTCTTGGGAGTCACTGTCTAGAAGAAGAAACTCTTGGTAGTCACTGTCTAGGAAAGAAACCCTTGAAGGGGTCACTATCTAGGAAAGAAACTCTTGGGAGTCACTGTCTAGGAAAGAAAGACTTGGGGTCACTATCTAGGAAAGAAACTCTTGGGAGTCACTGTCTAGGAAAGAAACATTTGGGAGTCACTGTCTAGGAAAGAAACCCTTTGGGGTCACTATCTAGGAAAGAAACTCTTGGTAGTCACTGTCTAGGAAAGAAATACTTGGGGGCACTATCTAGGAAATAAACTCTTGGGAGTCACTATCTAGGAAAGAAACTCTAGGGAGTCACTGTCTAGGAAAGAAATAATTTGGGTCACTGTCTAGGAAAGAAACACTTGGAAGTCACTGTCTAGGAAAGAAACATTTGGGGGCCACTATCTAGGAAAGAAATTCTTGGTAGTTACTATCGAGGAAAGAAACTCTTGGGAGTCACTGTCTAGGAAAGAAACACTTGGGAGTCACTGTCTAGGAAAGAAACACTTGGGATTCACTGTCTAGGAAAGAAACTCTTGGGAGTCACTGTCTAGGAAAGAAACCCTTGGGGTCACTATCTAGGAAAGAAACTCTAGGGAGTCACTATCTAGGAAAGAAACTCTTGGTAGTCACTATCTAGGAAAGAAACTCTAGGGAGTCACTATCTAGGAAAGAAACTCTTGGTAGTCACTGTCTAGTAAAGAAAATCTTGGGAGTCACTATCTAGGAAAGAAACACTTGGGTGTCACTGTCTAGGAAAGAAATTTTTGTGGTCACTATCTAGGGAAGAAACCCTTTGGAGTCACTGTCTAAGAAAGAAACACTTGGGGCCACTATCTAGGAAAGAAACTCTTGGGGTCCTATCTAGTTAAAAACTCTTGGGGTCTTTATCTAGGAAAGAAACTCTTAGGGTCACTATCTAGGGAAAAAACCCTTTGAAGTCACTGTCTAGGAAAGAAATTCTTTGGGTCACTATCTAGGGAAGAAACCCTTTGGAGTCATTCTCTAGAAAAGAAATGCTTGGGTTCACTATCTAGGGAAGAATCACTTTAGAGTCACTTTACCTTACACCTTACAGACCTTACATCTTGTTCGGGTTGCCCCAGGTCCCTCAGTGTGAGGCACCTCTAATGTCTACCAGAGAGTTGCTAGTACATCTTCCGGTATATTTTGCATCTTCCAATCTTGGATGGTCTGGGATGCAGTTTAGATATTTGTCGAGCTTATTCTTAAACACATCTACGCTCACTCCTGATATATTCCTCAGATGAGCTGGCAACGCATTGAATAGACGCTGCATTATCGATGCTGGTGCGTAGTGGATTAATGTCCTGTGTGCTTTCCTTATTTTTCCTGGTATAGTTTTGGGCATTATTAATCTACCTCTGCTTGCTCTTTCTGATATTTTTAGTTCCATGATATTTTCTGCTATTCCTTCTATCTGTTTCCATGCCTGAATTATCATGTAGCGTTCTCTTCTCCTTTCTAGACTATATAATTTTAAGGATTGTAGTCTTTCCCAGTAGTCAAGGTCTTTAACTTCTTCTATTCTAGCTGTAAAGGACCTTTGTACACTCTCTATTTGTGCAATATCCTTTTGATAGTGTGGGTACCATATCATATTGCAATATTCAAGTGGACTACGAACATATGTTTTATAAAGCATAATCATGTGTTCAGCTTTTCTTGTTTTGAAGTGCCGTAACAACATTCCCATTTTTACTTTACATTTTGCCAACAGAATTGCTATTTGATCATTGCATAACATGTTCCTATTCATCATCACACCAAGGTCTTTAACTGCTTCCTTATTTGTGATTGTCTCATTATTAGGTCCCCTATATGCATATAGCTTTCTTTCTCTGTCTCCATAATTTATTGATTCAAATTTATCTGAGTTAAATACCATCCTATTTACCTCTGCCCAATCCTATACTTTGTTAAGGTCTCTTTGTAGAGCGTTCCTATCTTCATCACAAGTAATTTCTCTACTTATTCTTGTGTCATCTGCGAAACTACTCACTACCGAATCCTTAACATTACTGTCTATGTCTTCAATCATAATAACAAACAGTATTGCAGCTAACACCGTACCTTGCGGCACACCGGATATTACCTTGGCTTCATCCGATTTCTCGTCGTTTGCAATAACTATCTGTTTTCTGTTGTGTAAAAATTCTTTTAACCATCTTCCTACTTTATCCACGATATTGTGTTTTCTAATTTTCTTCGCTAATATATTATGGTCTACTTTGTCAAAAGCTTTTGCAAAGTCTAAATAAACCACATCTGTTTCATTTCCGCTTTTCATATTTTTGAATATGTTCTCACGGTGGACTAACAGTTGGGTTTGTGTACTTTTTCCGGGTACGAAACCATGTTGCCCTTTATTAAACAAATTATTTTTTATTTTTTAAATGTTTCATAATATTTTTCTTCATTACCCTTTCATACACTTTCATAATATGTGATGTTAGACTCACAGGCCTATAATTACTTGCCTCTAGTCTTGATCCACTTTTGAAAGTAGGGGTAATATATGCTAATTTGTGCTCATCATAAATCTTGCCTGTATCTACACTTTGTCTTAATAATATTGCAAGTGGCTTTGCGATAGAATGAACTACTTTCTTTAACAAAATAGCAGGCACTCCATCCGGCCCTGCAGCAGCTCCATTTTTAATTTCATTAATAGCCTGCACAATATCAGCTTCATTAATATCTATGTCAGCTAAATATTCACTATTTTCATCCCTTACTTCTATATCATTATCTTCATTATCTATTCTAGGGGTGAATTCTCTCTTATATCGTTCTGCCAATATGTTGCAAATTTCCTTTTTTTCATTCGTTAATCTCCCTTCAATTCTTAGAGGGCCTATTTCTATTCTTCTTTTATTCATCTTCTTCGCATATGAGTATAATAGTTTGGGATTTTGCTTTGATATTTAGGGATTTTTGGGTTTTCTTTTTTCTTCCAAGTCCCGTTTTTCATTTTCTTTTGATTGTATAATCTTTTGTTCTGCATTTTCTATCTTACTTTTTAGTTCTATAACTTTCCATGCATTTTTTTCTTTTGCAAGACCTTTTTTCCACTTTCTGATTTTCTGGAACAAGATCCTTCTGTCTCTTGGTATGCATGACTGATGTTTACTTTTCTTCTTCGGTATATATTTATCCACTATTTTCTCTAATATTTTATATAATATCTCCGTATTTACCTTTATGTCATCACTTACGAAAATGTTATCCCAATCTTTGTTTAATTCTTCATTTATTTCTGACCATTTTATATTTTTACTGTAGAAGTTGTATTTTCCATATCCTTCCCACTTTTTCATTTCTTGCTTATATCTGTTTTCACTTGCTTTGGAATGGACTGTTAATTCTATGACATTATGGTCTGAAATACTCGCATTATAAACTATTATTTCTTTAACATAATTCATCTCGTTCACAAATACTAGGTCTAAAGTATTTTCCTTTCTTGTTGGCAGGTGATTTATTTGTTGAATGTTGTATTCTAGTAGCATATCTAATAGCTTTTCGAATTGCCTCTTATCTTCTGAACTACTATTACTCTCTTTTTTATATGTATAAGTACATCCACAATCTCCTATTCGTTCTTTCCAGTCTACGAAAGGAAAGTTGAAGTCTCCAGATAGGAGAATAGTCCAGTCCTTGTGATTTCTACATATATCATCCAATTTTTCTATTATTAAGTCAAACTCTTTAGTATTAGGAGGTCTATATATTACTATGTTCATTAATTTTTCAGATTCAAATTCTACCGCTATTAGTTCACATTCTGAGTTACTATATTTCTCATATATTTTCCTTGTTTTTTGTCTTTCCCATATATTGCGGTTCCCCCTTGATTCCTATTTTTTCTATCTGATCTATAAGTTTGGAACCCTTTTATTTGATCATCATTCCCAGTCTCTTGGGAATACCAGGTTTCACTTATATTCATTATATCTATTTTCTTTTCAATTTGGGTTAGTTCTTCTAAGTACTCTATTTTTCTTTTTGAGTTACTCGTAACTAAACCCTGCGCATTCATCACTATGATGGTTTGCGTGTTTTCTCCTTCATTTAATATTGGTAATAATAAGGATTTTCCCATGTCTCTTTCCTGTTCTGGTATGTTGTTCTTTTTTTCATTTCCAGAAATTCTGACATTAAAAAAATCCAACTTTTCCATAATATTTGTTCTTCCTTCATCATAATTATTCATTTTGTGTCTGAATCTGCAATTTTCTCCATATCTGCAATATCCTCTTGCATAATAAAAACAGTTATTATCTCTTGAGTAGAATCTTGGAGCTGATGCATTGAAATTTTTTGCTGACACCTCTGCATATCTCGGAGAGAAACCCTTGGGAGTCGCTTTTTGGAAAGAAACTCTTGGGGTCATTATCTAGGGAAGAAACCCTATGGAGTCACAGTCTAGGAAAGAAACTCTTGGGGGTCACTATCTAGGAAAGTAACCCTTGAGGGGTCACTGTCTTAGAAAGAAACTCTTGGGGGTCACTATCTAGGAATGAAACTCTTGGGGGTCACTATCAAGGAAAAAAACGCTTGGGGGGTCACGGTCTAGGAATGGCAATCGATGAATTCAACCTGTCAGTGATGTGCACTGTAAGTCTTATTTTACTACACTGTGTTTCTACCCTTACTCAGACAAGCGCAAACTCACTAAATATAAATTCTAGTTCGTCAAAAAATATACGATAAATAGCAAAGGCAATAATAAATAGGAGTGGTGATGCATTAGCTGCCAATCTAAATCTAGATCCAGCAAGAACGAGTTAGAATTCAGTCCATAAGGTTTCCCTAGGCCTAGAAAGCTGTGAAAACTCGAGACGTTTAAGAGAGAATTATACTTATTCATTCAAAAACAGTTTTGATATAGAAATAATTATGTAAATTTTTAGCTATAACTAAGAGTTATGATTGATGAAGATGATTCTCCTGTAAGTTTCATTGGCATTTCTTAAACTCTTGTATTTTATAAGAAGAAAATATATCTCCTATCAAGCCATGTAGTCTTAGTATTGCTGAATAATATACCCACGTAACTGTGTGTGTTTTAGTGTAGAAACATATGCCTTTTTGCATATCTATTTTTAAAATTTCATTTTTCATTCATCATCAGTCCCAGTGGTTGGCTTATGTCTTAGACCTAGTACTCCATTTCATTCTAATCCTCCCGGCGAGCCCTTTGAGAGCCGTTAATCAGTTCAGTAGTCTGATCAAACTATGTTTAATAATAATAAGGGTTCTATAATAACCAATATGCTATTTTGTTCAAGACTTGAATCAGCTGAGGACTAATCGTCACTTGCGCTTCGTCATTTGTTTCTATAGGACGCCATGTCATACTCTTTCAAGTAATTATAAATTTTTGAATATACTAGTAGGCCTAAACCTTTACTCAAATTCTATTACTTTGTGTTAGTTATTTCCTGTGCACCTTTCAGTAATTTCAATTTTGATCAACAGGGAGTCATGGCAAGTATCACTCTCTCTCCTCTCTCTCTCCTATTCTCATCTCTCTCTCTCTCTCTCCTATATATATATATATATATATATATATATATTATATATATATATATATTGTTCAAGATTTTAATCCAGAACCAAGAAAAATAGTCTTTTTACCAAGTTTCATGCATCTTTGTGTATATGCAAGTTCCCCCTTCCAAGTGGAAGAATCCATTCTCTCCATTTTCTTGAAAAAGCTATCTCTTCTCCCATTGGTTATTGGAATTACCCCCTACAGAGCCAACCCTTCAAAAGGATTAGGAATCAGCAGCTCAGCCTCAGAAGAACTCCAGACCTAGGACAGGTCAGATCTCCTCCTGCACCTGACCAGACGCCGCCTTCTCCCCCCCCCTTCCCCCCCTTGCCTGCTTCCCCATGCCCTCTGGGAAGTCCCAAGTATATTTTCAAAGTCCATAGTGCATGGAGACATCAAGGAGAAGACTACAACCCTCAGGATCCAGGTACTGTGAGAGGAAATTCCGGTTCAGCCAGGAAATTGTTTTTACCTTTGTCTGTATTTCATTTCCCTTTTTCCAAGGCGACTTGTGTAGTTTCTCATTTCCCCATCTGGCCTCAGTTCTGTGATTACTCCCCTGTGATACTAGTAACATCCCCCTAGTGAATTCAAGCAACAAAATAGTTCTCTTTGTGTAAATTTCCCAGTCATTTCATTCCCCCCATGAGTGCCCTTTTTGATTGAAAGAAAGTAGTGTGTAACATTCACCCTCGTGTGCCCCCTTCCCCCCCACCTTATGCCTGTGTCCTCTATTTGCAGACAAACGCTGTGCCTGATTGTGGTAAGAGTTGGAAATCCTTGAAACAAGCTTGCATTTTTTATCTGTTGCGCAAAATCTCTGAACGCCGTGACTGGATTGCTCCAGCCACGTGTCCCGGTGGATCGACAAAACGATCCCCCCCTTTTTTTAGTCTCCTGGACCTCTGTAAATTCATGTAAATACAGTGCTTTTAAAACTAGAGTCCAGCTTTTATGTAACTTCCTCCCTTCTCAATAATATCGGCCATATGCCTGAGTAGTTTGGTTTTTCTTTTTTCTCTTTGTTCTGATCCCTCGTCCTCCAGTCAAGGCCAAATTTTTCAGTATTAATTATATTGCCTAGGAGTGATTGAGGTGGATTCAGAATAATATATATATATATATGTAGAGCTGTGCCTTTGTATAACAAGGTGGCCTGTGGGTTATTAAGACCTGCGACGTTATACGCAAGTATCTGTTTGTATACTTCCCATCCTCGTCGGAGTGTCATCGATTGCGACGATAATTTCTAAGTCAGTATCTTCTTTAGGTATAAAGGCGAAGACGTTTCAAACTCATGGTGATAAACTTAACAATATATTTGTGAAACTACATCTCTTGAGTAGAGGCAAGAAGTGTGGTTCAGAGAACTTGATTCTAGGAGAGGAAGTAGAGTTCTGAGTTACAATGCATTTACAAAATCATAGGAGAGCAAAGCTAGCTCAGCATACTAACATACAGACAGATGAACATATGAGAGGAAGTCACGTAATCGTCTGTGGGTTATAGGTCAACATATTCTCAGGCAAAAGCACTGTGACCTGTTTTACACAACAATGGAGTTGATTACCACAGGCGAATGCAAACCAGGACACTGATACAACACGCCAAGGCTTAGCTTGCATTCTTTTGTCAGTCCCTATCACACTCCTTGGTATCTCGTCAGTGACCCCTTGGGTCATTGGCTTATTTATATATGGAATAACACACGTTCCATATATTTTATTATGTAACACACATAGGATATATATATATATATATATATATATATATATATATATATATATATATATATATATATATATTGGTTTGACACTGCAATAAGAATCGTCCTAGTTCAATTTTGAAGGTTGTCCTGGTAATCAATCATTTTTTTAATATAGCTCCCGGTTGTCTATTAGTGGCCTATACAGTAGGCTAGGCCTGAATGTATAGGACTACAAGCAACAGACATTTATTCTAAAGTTAGCTTCAGAAGAAAATGCAAAATTAATCGTAATAAATCCATAGCTTTCCTTCACTGCAATTTGAGTTTTAATTTAGAATGCCTGAATTGGCGGTTTCATACGACTATTTTTTCTAAGATGGCTGTGTTGCTGTACTTCGCATCTTGGATTCGTTGCGAAACATTCTTATAAGTTTATATTTATTTCTAATTGTAAAGAACTTGCTTTTCCACCAGAGGTAGATATCTGGTTTCATAAATACACCACTGTAATATATTTTCCACGGAGAATCAGAGGACAACTCGTTTATGCAAATTTCTTACAACTAATGCAAAAAACTTCATAACGCTTGTTCACTAAAGGTAACGGTCCCTTCCTCTGGTAGGAATAGACACACAATATATTGATTATCTTTTATTTCTCACTCACACATACCGTGATACGATACAAGAAAACGTGAGATATCAACAATAAGCAGCAGAATTTCCGAAAAAACATATCAAAGTATCAAAAATTGATTCTCTAGCACTCACCGTAAGGTATGAGTTTGTCAATAGACACAGCAAATGAAAGTGTACTTAAAACAAGAGATTCTTACACCGCACTTGAAAATAAATACAATGAAGAATATGTACAAAGAAACTCATACTTGCATATCCTTGGTTATAGAGGACTGTGAAATATTCAAGATTTTTGTTGCTGAGGTCATATTAAGGGAAATATCCCTGACATTTACAGAGCTATGTGTAGCATCCTCTCACCACTTCCCATTCACTCCCTCCCCTCCCCCACCCCCCTCAAAAAAGGCTTAAATGACATGCCTGGAATAATATACTTGTTCATTGCATAATTTTGTCCGTTTGTATGGTTTTCAAAACTAGTTACATATATGTTTAATTTTTTTTTTCATCATAATAAACAGTGCTACAATTTTTACCACATGTCTTCATGAATCTGATAAACGATATGTTAAGTGAACTGGAGCTTTTGTAAGACTATAACAATTCAAAGAAATTCGTGTCCAGAAAATGGTACATATATTACGTTTCTCTCTTGGTCCAGCTTAGCCAACCCAGGTTGACTTTTCTGCAGATAACATCAGCAGAACCCTCCCCTCCACAGACACATCTACTCTGCTGCTTCTAAACAAGAATAATTCCTAACAAAAGAAGAGGAAGGATAGTGAGAGGAGGAGTAAAATAGAACGCGAGAGCGAGCCGTTTTAAAGAAATCCTTTCAACTACTACTACTACTACTATGCCATGCACATGTCAACTTTAGGTATCACAGGACCACTTGACGCCTGAAAGTGTGAATGGATATAATTACCATACGAGTGGAGGCAGATAGATGCTGCTTTCCACGTGTAATATCCCATGCGTTGCAGATAATCTTAAATATTAACTCAAATATTTTGATTCAGTTTTAACAGAATGTTGACGAAAAGTAAACAGAACAGCATGAGATTACTTTTGAATAAAATATGATGTCACCCTTATGTTTTTATTTTTTATTTATTTATTTTTCTTTATCTTCCATTTTGGGAGAGTTACGGTCAAGGCTTCTAAGTGATTATCTTTGATAATTTTCCATCATATATTTCAGATAATGCTCTACCTTTCATGTTCAGCCTGTGCCATGTCAGCAGTATATATATATATATATATATATATATATATATATATATATATATATATATATATATATATGTGTGTGTGTGTGTGTGTGTGTGTGTGTGTGTGTGTGTGTGTGTGTGTAAATATAATTAACCTGCACCTTTTATCATATATTATATGTCTAGCTTTTTCTGTGGATTACTCCGCTGAGTTAGGGATACTCATCGTAATATGTCATATTCGTGTAGTACTCCATCTGGTCCAAGCCCACGAAATACCTGTCATAGGCGGCGAGTTTGCTGGGCACGGGAAAGTAACCCAGCTTTTTGTAGTAGAATTTGCAGCCGTAGTCTATTGAACGGCTCTCCATGAGAGTAAGCTCAATGTGCCAGTCCTGAAACGAAAGACGCACATTATCCATTTATTAATTTCAGGAATTTGGTTTTAATTTTGATACGTGAGATATATAATTTCTTTCTGTATTTCCCTTTAACTTTTCTAATGAGCGCCATATTCTTTGGAAGCTTCTACTTCAAGTCAGTGGTTCCTTTGGTGGGCTTGTTCCATGTGAATAGGGTTCATCTTTTCAGTAATAATAATAATTGACTACCCATGGTCATTAGTGATGATTTTTCTCCGCTGTGCTTGGAAAGGGAATGAACTTTCCATAAGACTATTAAAAAGGGTTGACAAGAATATTTTAGAAGCGTTAGGACAATGCTAGAATGTGACTGGTTCAAATCAGTATACCGATGGATTTAATATTGTTAGCATAAAAAAACTCCTTAGGCTATGAGTTTAAAAAAAAAAACTTGAACAGTATAATTATAGTAATAAAAAGCAAAACTAGACCAGTAAAAGCAAAAATGTGAACAAAAGGAAGGAGTGTTTACAAGTAAAATATGTCAAAATCGGAGATAATTATATAAAATACATCTACTAGCCATACTGTATACTACAGCTCTTCTCACTTTACTAATCTGATCAGTGTTGTCACTCATGGAGTGAATTCATTGTCATTCGGTGATAAATTTAACCTATTCATACTAACGCTACTTTTGCAGGACTACCATATCTGAGTGCAAGAGGAACAAAATGTCAGACCTGCAGGGCTAACAACTCACACCTTTCGGGCTACCACCACCTGAGAGAGTGAGTTTCAGCTCTTACCTTTGTCATCTGTAAGCGCTGGTCTTCAGGAACTTGCAGCCCGAGGACTGCTAGAACCTGCTGGATGCGAGCCTCAGGCACCTCGAGGCCGAGAAACTTGTACAGGTAGGAGAGCATCGTTCTTGGGTACAGAACGAAATGTTCGTAGTGCAGAATCTGAAGAAAAAAACACACATAATGCTGGAGGCACAATGTTTGACAATAGCTTCAGACTCTCTTATATAAGACGACTGATTGATTGCTAAACGTTGTCTGCAGCGTCTACTCAGCCCAGTTGCATCCACTTTTTACCCTTTTACTTTACCTTATATCTATCACTTACCAATTTTCCTTGCAACGCAGCTTGTAAGTATATTTTGTGCCTCTGTGATGCTAAAAACAGCACCCTTCAGAGCAGTTATTTCCAGAGGGATTTATTTTGACTCCTAGGAATTAATGGGACAATTGATGATGTTGATCAGTTGTAGAGCCAAAAAGGGGCGGGGCTTAACCTTACTGGTTTAAGAGATAAATATGCAAACTGCAAATTGATAAATTGACTTGCATTTTATTTTCTCGTATGTTATATGATTTCAAATACTCAATAAGCCTATTATATTTCGTCAAAAGCATTATAGGCCTGAATGATTCGGAAATATTTTAGCACAGACTAGGTTCCATTTCCAATTTGGGTTGGTGCAATGCTTGGCTGGGTACCCTGGCCACGTCATTTCCCGTCTTATGCTCAAAGTGAGTGGTATCGAGAATGAACATTATTGATTATCATATCTGTTTGTTTACCTCTGTTCATATTCTCTTTCTTCCATCTGACTTTCCACCCTCTCTAACAGTTGTTTCATAGTGCAACTGCTTTGAGGTTTTCCTCCTGTTACACAGGTCAGACATTCTTACTGTCAATTTCTATTTCAGCATTGAATGACCTCATAGGTCCCAGCGCTTGGCCTTTGGCGTATAGTCTTTTTTTTTTTTTTTTTTAATATATTCTGCTTATTTATTCTACATTAGGGTGAGTTTTGAGTGCTCAAATGTTCCATGCAAGGGTGCATGGTCTAAAAATTTGTCATGAAAAAAAAAAAAAACGAAATTATTTTGTTTTTTTTATATATTATGTTTTATGTCATACCAAATCTTTTAGAACAAGAATCATTTGATTGAGATGTGTCCTAAAAACAGCCGTCACGAAATGTTGTGCCTGATCAAAGTTATTACTCTAATTTTTGGTTATCGTCAGTTGACCAAACATATTAGGGTGTTTTGAGGCTTGGCCATGCCGAGTGAACAGGAGAAACCAGCCTGTTGAAAGTTTTCTGTGACATACCTAGATTAAAACATACAATATGTAATTCACAAAAATAATACATCTCATTCAGTCTACTATAGGAAGTTAATAACTGTAAGCTTTAAAGACAAAAACTTAAAATCTTGAAATATCATGCATGCAATAGACGCGTATATTACAGTGCAGTGTGGGTAATGGGGTGTGATGTATTGCTGATGAGCTTTCAGTGCGGGTGTATCAAGCAGTTAATTCTTTGGGAGTTTTCTGCAAAATAGGTTCAGCCAGAAATATCAGTTAACATGTAACGTTTTTCCTCAGTAGGGCCACACCTAATTGTAAACTGGTGGAACACACACACACACACACTATATATATATATATATATATATATATATATATATATATATATATATATAATGGACTGCTAATTCAGTCATTAAGACTACTTTTTTTTATTTATTCAGTTATGAAACTTTTCAGAATAGCCCAGTTTTAGACGGATCACAGAATTGTGTTGTTATTGGATGACAAAAACAGCGAGAGAGAGAGAGAGAGCAAACAAAAAATTATGAATAAAGAATATTTTTATTAGTCTTACACACACGTGTGTATACATACATACATACATTCATACATATATATATATATATATATATATATATATTATATATATATATATATATATATTAGCTGGGCTGTTGATCATTTCCTTTATTGCCTCAAGCTATGGGAAGAAACTTTTATTTTGAATTTATTCTGTTATGAAACTTTTCAGAATTTCCTAGTTCTGTACAGATCACAGAAATATATATACGAGAGAGAGGAGGAGAGAGAGAGAGAGAGAGAGAGCGAGAGAAGAGAGAGGAGAGAGAGATAGAGAGAGAGAGAGAGTGCGGGGGGGGGGGGGGGGGGAGGGTGGGGGGGGGGGGGGGGGGGGGGGGGGGGGGGGGGGGAGACCAATGATGGTATGACAGATAAAATCATAAAAAAACATTCGCGAAAAGAGATTGCCGCGCGAATATAAACGCACGAATGCAGCACCAAAAGGGGTTGTTCACTTTGTTAATATGGCAAATAAATTCACTTGAAACTCCTTTAAAGTGAATTATACTCGATATAAATTTTGATACTATGTAATTAAATAGTTAAGTAAGTTAAAAGTTACAAATGTTGTAATCAGTAAGCTAGTTTAATATATATACTTCACTGCAAAGACTAAGCCGCAGGTAATATTTGGTTTAGGAGTTTACTGTTTACTCAAAAGAGGAGGGAAGTTCAACAAGTGACTACAGTTCTTGCACACGTCTTAATGTGAAGTGTAATTACGGCTTTAATTCGTTTGCTGTAACTGACTACAAATTACATTGGAATACTTAGTCAATCACGTGAGTATGTAAGAATATTATTTTAATAATTACTAATACTACTACTTAGGTAGGCCTAGTTAGCCAATGTATACCTAACTACCTATAGTACTACCTAGCTAGTAGCTACCTATAACTAGGGCTACTATACCTACCTGTGGGTAATAGGTTAGTTAGGCGGTAACCTGGCCAAAATCAAATGCCTCGTAGGCCTAAGCACAAGTCCGAGCCTCAAATTGCCTTTTGTAACGTAGTCTAAGGTAAAAAACCGTAGGGTCCAGAGTGGACCATTTACGGTCAGCTTGGACAATCCCAAAAAAAGTACATTATACGCGTCCTGACATCGGAGATGGGCATCAGTCGCGACTTGTTGTTGGTGAGAAACGGAGCTAAAGACCTCTACTCTCCTTTCGAAGTCTAAGTATTTTCTCCAAAGTTAGAAATTAAGGCCAAATCTCACCAAAACGCGTTCAAAATTTTTACTTACAACTCGAGGTATTTAGAAGATTGATGCCATCTCGATGGTTACGGAGTCGCTTGTGTCAATAAACTAACCATTTCCTGTGATAAATCTGCACACCACTTGTACCCACAGACGCTGGGGCACTTTCATCACAACAATCGGAAAACTTTTCCTCACCGAGTAAACAACTGTTTTGTAGAAGACGACGAAGAGTGCACTTCGATAATTCTTTAAATATATAGTAAAACATCAATATTTTACATATTTATGATGATTAATTTGAAAATATTCGTTATTGAAAAAGTAACTCGATTCTGACTCAAATTTAAGTAATTATTCTTTGGAATTAGAATGTTCTTTTAAGTCATGTATTATGACGTCACGACATCTTGACTTTCATACCTATTGTAAATAATTGCTTTACTCAACTTTCTTGCAGAACAGTTTACCAGTTATTCATGCAGTTTATCAGCTCTTCATGTAATTGGTATAATCGTAATGCGCATATATATCTTTATTATTTACTTTTTGGATATGTGAAAATGTTTTACTGCCGGATTATTGCCGTAGTGTGACGCAATTGTTTTCGTTCCCTGCGCCTCTGTTTTCGCACCATACAAGAAATTATGGGGCCGAATTTGCAATGACCAGAAAGTCGTTAAAAAGAGGAAATTGTTCCGACACGGCATACAAACCTTCGCGGTCCTTTTACAATAGGAAGCGGTACTAGCGGCAGCTGGATAGGTCCGTAAGCGTTTTCGGAACAAGGGGTTAGGTAGTTAACTGCTTGTCCGACAGGCGCGCCGCGCGCGACTGGGAGGTAAACAAATCACTTTTGCTTTCTTTCGGCCTCACAGCGAGTGGACGTTTGTGTTCTACGCTCTCTGCCCGCTTCTCGTCGTTTGCTTTCTTGAGTATTTGGTTGTGTTTGTGTATGAAAGAGTTTCATTGTAAGTACAATCATTTCTCTCTTTTCATATTAATTCAACTGAATTTGATAAACTGATGGAATCTCCTCGCCTCGCTACCCCACGGAGACTATGCCCGGGTACCGAAGGGCGTAAATGCGGGAAGTTCCGCTCTTTCCCGAGATAGACCCTCATATTTTGTGTGCTCGGTGTCGGGGGCGCGAGTGCACCCGAGCCGAGCCTTGTGATGTTTGTAATGATTGGTCGGAGGCGCAGTGGACTTTGTATGAGGGCAGGAAGAAGCGAAGGCCTGCAAAGGAGTCGTCGGAAAGCTCTCCCGCGACTCCTTTGGTGACGGACACTTCGTCTTCTTTCCTGCCGCCCCGCCTCAACTTCCACGTCTCGCGCCTTCCCCTTCGGGGGGGGTGTCTAGGTCCTTCTCCTCTCCTGACTTGTCGAGTGTGGAGGAGGGCGCTAGATACCCTGACGTCGAGTTGTACTCTGGGTCCTCTATCCGCTCGTCTCGCGCGAGCGGGTAGAGGATCCCCCTAATCACCCGACTTTTGCCTCCTCAGGTACGGTTGCCGCGAAGGATGACCTCGGACAGGTGTGGCTCGTTGGGGCTGCAGGGCGTGCCGAGTGTCCCAGGGGCTGCTCTACCATCTCGCTGGCTCCGTGGCGGTCACCCATGCAACGGTCACGACCACCACCACGACCTTACAACACCCGGCTACGCTTCACCTCCTCACCTGGTGTACACCCAGCACGCGGTCTCTGTGACACCCACTACATCGGTGCAGGAGCCAGTCGCCGTAACTCGGGGGTAGTGTGATGCCGCCCACCTGGGTTTGCCGTGCTGCCGCGACCGGACTTCGTGTGCCCGAAGAGCTCGCCCCTGGACCTCCCACCGGTACCTAGGATGTCTGTGCCGCTGGTCCGCCCATCTGGACCGCCTACACAGTCTGCCGTACCTGCCGTACCTGCCCAGCTGCTGTCCACGACGTGACGTTGACCACTGCTGCCGTTCCTGTACCTGCTCCTGCTGTCTCTTCTGCCGCTTCCTGTGATGCTCGCACCTGCTGATGTTGTTCCTGTTCCTGGCGCCGCTGCTCCCGATGCTGATCTGTTCGGACATTGTGCGTCCCGGGCCCTGTTGCTTCGGCAACAGCAGCCCCGGCTCCGTCCTGGATGACAGATCTGACGTCGGTCCTGAGAAGGTTGACGAAGAAGAAGAAGAAGAGGAGGAAGGTGTCGTCTTCATCGTCTTCTTCGTCGTCGTCGTCGTCTGCCGCCTCTTCCCCTTCTTCTTCTAAGGCTCCCCGCCGAAGAAGAAGAAGGTCGCCTCCCCCACCCCCCCCCCTAAGAAGTCTCCTTCGGGAACTTCTAAGGGCCCGTCTCGCTCTTGGTGAGACGGGGGGTTCTTCCGCTGGTCACCCTGCTCCTTCGGGGGCAGGACCCGTCTCTTCTTCCGCAAGTAAGAAGACTACGGGGACCAGAGGAGTGCCGGCTAACACCGGCACTTCCTCACCTGCTGTCAGTGGTTCGGCCACAGCAGCAGGGTCCGTCTCGGCGCTCGTTGCGTCGAGAGGTACCGAGTGTACGGTCGCCTACCAGCGACCGTACAGCCCAGGAACCAGACCTCTGAGTCCGCTCAGCGTCAGGTTCACGGCACGGAGCGGAAGACTGGTGAACAGCCGCTCACCCGACTCTCACCAGACCAGCTCTCGCTCTCGCGGCGAGCAGCTGGCTACCCGGGGGCGGACAGTGACGGTCCATGACCAGGCCACGGGCTGAGGCTGGGAAGAGGTCCCCCCCGTTCGCCGGCACCAGCCATTTGCTGGGTACCAGCGAACTGACGCACCGTGAGGATACGCACCGATCTCACCGTGACAGTGGAGCTCGCCGGTCGCCTGACCATCACTCTCACAGAGAGCGATCGGGTTACGGCGACCAGCACCAAGCTCCTCTGACACACGACGACCGTGGGGCCGCTGTTCTCGGTCCAGCCGTTCTCCACAGCGAGACGGCTCGACTAGGTCTGCAGCTCGATCGCCACCGCGGGTTGGCGATCGCCTGCAGCCTTCCAAGCCCGCTGGTTCTGCCAGCGAGCGAGGAGGGAGCGTCAGGTCTTCCTCTCCCATACCTTCAACCTCCTCGGGTTACACCGGGAGGGGCGAGGTATTGAGGAGTGATCGTGAGGGGTGCGCCCCTCAGGATCCCACCACGTCGTCGTACGTACCAGGCTCGGTTTCTCGGACCAGCCAGGTCGTACGCACAGGTGGTTGGAGGAGACCGAGAGGGGTCTGTCGCTGCTCCTCTCCTTGAGGGAGGAGGGTCTCGGGAGGTGCTCCTGTTTGAGGGACTGGACGGTCCGACTCCGCAGGACGCAGTCACTCTGAGATCCAGAGGAACTTTGCCGAGGTTATTGCGCTGATTCGTCAGCACAACGACCTCGGGGAAGGATCGCCGCTCCCACCATCCGAGCCCACGTCCCGGCTCGAGTCGTTCTGGGGCCCGAAGAGGGAACCCAGACCGACGGTGGGTTTGCCGCGTTCTGAGCTTGCGGACTTCAGTGCTGGACCAGGTTGAATCGCTTGTCTCCGGACAAGACGGTTCGCTCAAGTCTGGCAGGTCGAGCAAGTTGCTTCCACCTCCTCTGCTGCGACAGCGGCGTTTTTACGTGCCATCTGAAGACCCGATGCCGCCCAAACAGGTGAACCCGGAGTTAGCCAGGCTGACTCCGGGTGTGTCTCTGCAGCAGCTCCTGTCCGAGAACCTGTGGTTCTCGCAGCAAGAGGCACTAGGCCCTGGAAGCTACCCAGGGCAGCTTTCCAATGCCGTCTCCTGGCTAGATCTGTGGTTCTCGCAGCAAGAGGCACTCGGCCTGGAATCTACCGCCATGGCAGCTTTCCAGGCCGTCTCCTGGCTAGATCTGTGGTCCCTCACAGTATCTAAGGTCGCAGCCAACTCCGGGGGAATTTCTCCCGAAGATGACTCGGCCTTCAGGAGACTTTGCCAGTCTGGGGAAGAGCCATCTCCTTCCTTGCCCACCAGACGGTGAACCTGTGGGCCAACCTGGTTCTCCGACGAAGGGACGCTGTCCTTACTCGGGTTTCCAGGGCGGCCGGGCGTGAAGCGGCGTTGGGACTTCGCAACGGACCCTTACGGAGTTCCACGTCTCTCTTCCCAGGAGAGATGGTGGACGCTGCGGTGGACAGACGGCGCACTGACGACAGTGACCGGCTAGTTCACCAGGCAGTCCTCGAAGGCTTCTTTCTGGCAGCCTCGGACTGCGGCCAAGTCTAAGAGCTCGGCTAGCGCTTCCTCGGTGGCTAAGACGGTAGCTGCGTCGAAGCCCGGGGATGACTCTGTCTTCTTCGACTTCTGGCAAGGGGAGCCGTAACCAGCCCTCCTCCCAGCCCTCCTCCTCCCGTGGAGGCTCTGGGAAGAAGTCGAAGAAAGGGGGGAAACGCTAGGGACGGCGTTCCCCCTCACCTGCTGCCGGAAGGGTGGGGGGGTGCCTGGCCAGCCATTGGGCAACTTGGCAGCGCTACGGTGCCGAGACCTGGATTGTAGATGTCCTTCGGGAGGGGATATCTATTACCCTTTCGAATCTTTCGGCCACCCCTCACCTCCAACCCGGTCCAACAGCAGTCGTACGTTCCAGGTCATCGAAGGACGTAGCACTGAGACAGGAGATCAAGACCATGCTGAGCAAGAGAGCTGTAGAAATCGTCACGGATCAGTCACCGGGCTTTTACAGTCGACTCTTCCTGGTGGAAAAGTCTATGGGAGGCTGGCGCCCGGTGATAGATCTCTCTCCTCTGAACCGGTTTTTGGTTTCGCCAGACCCGGTTCACGATGGAGACGGCACGCTCAGTGCTCGACTCCATCAGGTGAGAACGATTTTCATGCTTTCAGTGGACTTGAAGGATGCGTATTTCCAAATACCCATTCATCAGTCCTCCAGAAAGTACCTCCGCTTCATCCTCGACGGGACGGTGTACCAGTTCAGGGCACTTTGCTTCGGTCTCTCAACCGCCCCACAAGGTGTTTCACGCGAGTGTTCACTCTGGTGTCTGCTTGGGCCCATTCGCACGGGATACGTCTGATGGAGGTTACTCGACGGATTTGGTTAGTTCCTTGGCGAGCTCCCGCTCGCAGTTGCTACAGGACAGGGATCGACTGCTCGAGTTCTGTCGCGATCTGGGGATCGTTGTGAACTTCGAAAAGTCCGATCTCGAGCCCAAGCAGAGGATGAAGTACCTGGGTATGCTGATCGACACGGTAGCAGGGCGAGTCTTCCCCGCAGACTCGCGGATCAGCAGATTCAGGGAGGCAGCCAACCAGTTCCTGTCTCGGCAGGAACAGGTAGCTCAGCGATGGCAAGTCGTGATCGGACACCTGTCGTCACTCGAGAAGTTAGTCCCTCACGGGCGTCTTCACCTGCGGTCTCTTCAGTGGAGACTAAAGGAAAGAGTTGGTCACAGGCGACGGATTCCCCAAGCTTTCCAGTGTCACTGACACAGGAGGTGAGGCAGGACCTAGCCTGGTGGCTGGACGACAGGAACCTCTTAAGAGGAGTGCCTCTGCGCACTCCCCCCCCGGACATGCAGCTGTTCTCAGACGCATCGACCCGAGGGATGGGGCGCACACCTGGAGGAGTTGCTGACTTCAGGAGTGTGGGACGAGAACGACAAGCACCTTCACATCAATGTACTGGAACTCAAGGCAGCGTTCCTCGCTCTCCAAGAGTTCCAGGACCGCTTGATGGGACACTCAGTGGTGTTGATGTGCGACAACACCACGGTGGTGGCTTACGTCAACAAACAGGGGGGACTAGTGTCTCTCCCGTTGTACCAGTTGACTCGGCATGGTGCACGAGTGGCCGAGGCACACTCAATAGAGCTGTCGGCACGCTACATTCCAGGGAAGGAATGTAGTAGCAGACACGCTCAGCCGTCGGGATCAGGTGATAGGGACCGAATGGTCTCTACACCAGGACGTGGCGGAAAGGCTCTTCGACCTGTGGGGGCGACCAGTCGTGGATCTGTTCGCCACCCGGCACAACAGGAAGCTCCAGGTGTTCTTCTCGGCCGTGCCGGACCCATGGGCAGCTGCAGAGGACGCTCTTCAACACCCGTGGGACAACCTCTTCGCCTATGCCTTTCCCCCGTTCAGCCTGATTCGCAAGGTGGGATCAGTCGAGCACTGGTCCACCCCGAATCTCAGGATGATCCTGGTGGCTCCCAAATGGCACAGGCCATTTGGTATCCGGACCTGCTGGCTCTTCTCGCAGGAGAACCGAGAGATTCCTTCCCCCTTGGCACAACCTTCTCGCCCAGCCACACGTCGAGCGGTACCACCGAGCAGTCCAGTCTCTACGTCTTCACGGCTGGCTGTTATCCACCATCTCTTGCGAACGAGAGGCTTTTCTCGTAGCGCAGCAACAGAGGATGGCTGGAAACGTCCGTCAGTCCTCTGCACTCTGGTACCAGGGGAAGTGGGCCGTCTTCTGTGTTGGTGTCGTAGACGGGGTCTATCTCCTCTCAGAAGCCACTCTTCAGCAGGTAGCGGATTTCCTCGTTTTTCTTCGCCGAGAGAAGCTCCTCTCAGTCCCCACAGTCAAAGGATACAGAGCCGCCTTGGCGCTCGTCCCTGAAACTGAGGGGATTGGACATCTCGAACTCGTTGTGAGATCTCCTTGCTTATGAGGAGCTTCGAAAGGTCTTGCCCACCCAGGGAACTCAGGCCCCCTGCGTGGGATGTGACTCTCGTCCTTAGGAGTCTGACTCGAACGCCGTTCGAGCCACTCCGAGAGTCGTCAGACAGGGATCTGACCCTCAAGACCCTCTTCTTGCTGGCCCTGGCATCGCGAAGAGAGTAGGGAACTTCATGGTCTTTCCTATGATGTACGACACTCCAGGGGATGGGGATCTGTGACGCTCGATTTCGTCCCGAACTTCGTTGCGAAGACTCAGAAAAACCGTCGATCCCTGACGACAGGTTCGAGTCATTCACGATTCCCTCCCTAATGGACTTCACCGATAATGATGCGGATGAGATGCTGCTTTGTCCTGTGAGGGCGCTACGGCGCTATCTGAAGAGAACTCGACACCTCAGGCCTGAGTGTCGACGCCTCTTCGTTAGCACCGGGGTCACCAAAGAAAGAAGTATCCAAGAACACTCTTTCATTCTGGCTGCGTGAGGTCATCAGGAGGGCGTATGAGGCTGATGGTAGTGACGACATCCGTACGTCCCGTCCGAGAGCTCACGAAGTCAGAAGTATTGGCCCCTCGTTGGCGTTTCGTAAGAACTTCTCCGTGGCGCAGGTCCTGAAGGCAGGGGTCTGGTCTAACCAGAACTACCTTTACGTCCTTCTACCTTCGGGTATTGCCCACAGGTCCTTGGATACCTTTTCCTTGGGACCCGTGGTGGCTGCTCAACAAGTTGTGTAGCTAACCCAGACCCTCGCAGGCTGAAACAGCATCGAGTCCTGGTGTGACTGTGTGGATGGATGTGTGAGTGAGTGAGTGACTGGCTCTCTCTTCCCATCTTTTCCTCCTCCTCTACCTGTGGGCAGAGGGCCACGGTCGTCACTACGCTGGATGAGGACGAGATGCAGGTGAGCTATATGACAGAGCCCCATCCTATCCCTTTCACTAGGGATAGGAGCAGAATATCCACCACTTCCTTCTACAAGGGGGGGAAGTGGATGCCTACAAGAGTCAAACCCATGACTTTATATTTGCTCCTGTACAGGAACAAGTTCTTACATTGCTGGTACGAAGAGATACGCATGCCTCTCTCTTAGTACTCGGTCCAGAGGTCTGACCATTGATCCTGCGGTGCACACCCCGATCAATCGGACAGAGGCTTGGATCCCTCCCTCGCTCTTACGACCAGGGAGGCTTCCAAGGTTGGGCGAACACCAGTCTGTTCACAAAAGACTCAGATTCCTCCCACCAAGAAGTGAGTCTTCCTATTGTAAAAGGACCGAAGGTTTGTATGCCGTGTCGGAACAAATGACAATTTGTCCAAAATTGCATTTTTCCTAACTATACAAAACCTGAGGTCCTTTAACACCATAGCCCCACCTCATGCCACCACTCACTCTGCAGTTTTTGCTTGGGCCAAAAGCAAAAGTGATTTGTTTACCTCCCAGTCGCGCTGCGCGCCAGCCTCGTCGGACAAGCAGTTAACTACCGAACCCCTTGTTCGAAAGCTTACGACCGATCCAGCTGCCGCTAGTACCTTCCTATTGTAAAAGGACCTCAGGTTTGTATAGTTAGGAAAAATGCAATTTTGGACAAATTGTCATGTTAGCATTGAGGGGCATATGTTTTGATTGAGAAAAATACAAATTTATTCAATAGCTAGCTTGTAAAAAATACTTGATTACAAAAAATTTGATTGACAACTAAGCAGCATACCTACTGTGGGTTTCAGAGACAGTGCAAGCACGTTTTTGGGCAATACCTATTTCTGTAACGAACACTCGTATCAGAACGAGATTTTGCTATAGTGCATTACGCCCAGTGTCGTAATTTATAAGGGTATCGTGAATCACTAATCGTAAAGAATAGCGACACTTGCCCTTGTACCAAGAGACAAAAACTCCATTATGCAGAAATGGATACGAACACGCGTATAAAGCTCCACCTACCCTCTCCCCCTCCCCCTCCACCGCCACCCATTTTCTTCTTCATTCCTTCGCCTTCCTTTCTCTCTCTCTCTCTCTCTGTTGCCATTCTGTATGTGCTGACCTTCCAAACTGGGTATAAGACTACACACAAAACGTTGAAATTGGTGAAATTAGGCTATGTATTGGAAGTATATATACATTAATATTAAAGCAATTTTATCATTATTGCATTACTATGACAACTAGAATTCATGGAAACAGTTTATAATAATGAAACGGCATATGTGTGAAGCCTCCACTAATGTGGCAACGATGATTTTGCCATTCTTAGCATGCAAACATTAAAGCATGCAAACATTAAAGGTTACATTTATTTCTGGCATACGGTTATTAAAGAAATTCAAAATACTAATATAGACTGAAATCAATGAAAAGTGCTAGCAAAAACAAAAAAGCAAAAAAAAAAATAATATGTATATAATTCACTTATCCGTAGTCTTTCCTCTATGATTTTCGGCAGCCAGATGTACGAAAACGTTAGAAACATTTGATTGTATCTATTTTAGAAATATCTGTAATTTTTTGGGGTAATTTGGTTGCAAATAAGGGATAATATACATGAATTAAATTAAAATGTTTAAATAACAAAGTAAATTTGAACTAAATAACGAGTAAAGTAAACAATTTAGGCAATAAAACTTTGCAGTTTTGTCGTCTGCTGTTCGTAACTGTGTTTGTGGCGCGTGCGCTTAGGAACCAGGAACAGCAACTGGTTTAAAGTGCAATGTGGAGTGAACTGAGACCAAAATGTGTATAATAACAATCAAATAAGCACTGTGGAGTTTCAGTTGTGATGGCAGTAAGGATAAAAACCACCGATTACAAGGTAAGAATGAATTCAGTTCAAACCATGACCTCGGGAATAAAAAGTTTCATACTTTCAGTAATATAGGCATCAAAACATTGTTTTATTGTGCTGATTACAACTGCAATCTTGAGTAAGATCAATAAACGTTACATACATACGCTAACATTGTTCAAATGATTGCTGGGAAGGCTGGGAAAGATGATTTTCGTCACTGATAAAAAACTGTACATCCCACGGTAGCCGCCATATTGGATTTCAAAACTGCCCTGAAAACATATTTTACGAAGAGCGTGACATGCTTATTTTAGTTCGTATGGGGCTTTCATATATCACATTATGTTGACGAAACTTCAATCTTTTGAATGGAATGCTTGGAGTTGTAATTGTATTCTTGTTTCACCATTTAAATATCGAGTGAATAAGACCTGTCCACCATGATAAGGGTTGGTAGTCGCTGGTTTTTCGCCCTATGTCATCCTAGCCCAGCTCAGTATGGAAATCACCAATAGGCTACTAATTAGTAGGTACCTAGCCCAATCTCAAGGTTGAGAAAGGCAGGTGAGCCTAGGCTCAAGGCCTATCCAAAGGGGCATTTCAAGGGCGAGTTAGGTTACGATGCCTTTGGTTACAGTCTTAAGTCTCCTTTAGGAGTAAGCTAATCAGAACATCTTAAATTAGGGTAGGGTTGAGGTTTCGTTGGGTTACCCTAACATGTACCTACCTGGTATGCCTAAGCCTAATGTCAGTCATTACCAATTTAGAGTAGATTTTAGAGGTAACTAGACCTAACCTTTGAATTGTTGGGCTACTATGGAAATCAGAGCAACTTGGATTCATCCATGCATTTATTAATTTACTCCTCTCAATTATTCACGCATTCGATGCAGACTCTATTAGGCCTAGGCAAAACAAGGATTCCGTGTTGGTGTGCTGGTCGTTTTGTTATTTTAGAATCATACTATCGTACTGCATACCCTAGTCTCTAGGCTTTCAGAATAGGCTGCTGCATCCTAGGCCCCATAATAGTGTGAGTGATTGTCTGAATCGGGTAAAACACCGCATGGACTGGCCCAACTCACTGACTATCACGGCTGGCCACCCTTCGAAAAAGTACTTCTAATGCGTCCTGACACCGGAGATGGTCATCGGTCACGAGTTGTTGGTGAGCGAAGGAGCTAAAGACCTCTACTCTCCTTTCGAAGTAAGTATTTTCTCCAAAGTTAGAAATTAACGCCATATTTTAAGATTTAAACAGAGGGTAATGAAAAGGCTGGCCAACGCAGTGCAAACTTCACCAAAACGCTTTCAAAATTTTTACATACAACTGGAAATATTTAGAAGATTTGACGCCATCTCGATGTTTGCAGAGTCGCTTGTGTCAATAAACTTCCCATTTCCTGTGCTAAATCCGCACACCACTTGTACCCATAGACGCTGGGGCACTTTCATCACAACAATCGTACACCTGAACTCTCACCAGCACTTATTTGTACTTATTTAAGGGGACTACGGCATTCTTTGCGGCATTTTGTGCTCTTCAATAGTTTATCAGTGTTGTCAATTGGTATGTGTTTACCTTCCAAAATGGTTATAAGACTTACACAAAACTAGGGAAATAAGTGAAATTAGCGTATCTGTTTGTAGTATATATACATATTACTGCAATTTTATCATTACTGCATTACTATGACAACTAGAATTCATGGAAAGTTTGTAAATGCATCGGCGTAAGTGTGACGCTCCACGAGATTGGCAACGATGAGTCATTTTTCCTCACGTCGTCTGCTCGTAAGTATACATCCGAAATATTTGTAATTTTTGGGGGTTAATTTGGCTGCAAAAAAGGGTTAATTTGGTTGCAAAAAAGGGATAATAGACATGAATTAAATAAACATTTTGAAGTAAAGTTAAACTAAATAATGAGTAAAGTAAACAATTAAGGAAATAAAGCTTTGCACCTCATATTGTCAGGTCCGGTTAGTTGTTTTGTGGGAACAATCGAACTTCGATTGTTTTCCTTTGGTTCGGTTGTTCTACCTGTTAATCAATTTTGTTTTTATTTTAAGGTGAGGTGATGTCTGTCCCGTTTCGGCCTAACAGAGTCAGTCAGTATCAGCCAGGAGAAGGAGTCAGTAACTGGATGCAGTAATCCAGCAACTGCGGAGTCAGTATGTGAGCAGCTTGAGTCAGTTGTGGACGTTCTACTGAGATGTCAGTAGTGGAGCGGCGACGGGTATGGTTTACCTGTTGGCCTCGACAGGAGGTGGATGTCTT
This sequence comes from Macrobrachium nipponense, assembly GCF_015104395.2. Lineage (NCBI taxonomy): Eukaryota > Metazoa > Arthropoda > Malacostraca > Decapoda > Palaemonidae > Macrobrachium > Macrobrachium nipponense. Next base: position 18,360,747 of record NC_061109.1, on the reverse strand, counting down.
CCTCGTCAGTTTGGGCAGTTTCGTCCCTGACGGCAGCATGTGGCTGTTTTGACGACATAATTAAGTTCGTCTGTTGTTGTGACTTCATCATGGAGTGCGACTTCGTCTTGGAGTGCGACTTCGTCTTGGAGTGCAACCTCGTCCGTGTTCTGAATCCTTGTGTTTAGGCAGTTAACCTGGGTTGTTAATTTCAACCATTTTTTGCAACAAAGTTGTTTCGGTAGCTCGCCTGTTTTTATCACGGTTTGGTTATGCTCGTGTTATGTTTAACTGTGTATGTTAGCCCTATGCTTTGTGTGTGTATTGCCCTGTTGTGGCAGTTTCTTTCGTTGGGTATTAACGTAATTATAGTGACAAAGCTCTCACTTTAGTACAGGTAATTGTTAAACTATTCGACAGTTGTTTTTGCACTGTTGCTAGTAATTAGTTTTTTTTTTTATAAAGTCGCTGACTCCTTCTCAGATTTTTTAGTATTTGACTCATTTTTGTTAATATATCTACTGACTCGTTGTATATATGTATAAGATTTGTGAATATTAAACTTAAGGTAATGTTTTGTAATGTTTTGCTTCTTCCTTCTTTGTCTGCTTCAATCTCTGCCAGTTTATTCTCAGTCCCGATATTTTTTTTTTGAATGAAGAACCTGTAGAACCCATAGACGGTTCATAACAATATTCAGTGTTGTCGTTTGATGCTCGTAACTGTGTTTGTGGAGTGAGTACATACTTAGGAACCAGGAACAGCAACGTGGTTCAAGTGCAATGTGGAGTGAATCAAGACCAAAATGTGTACATTACAATCAAATAAGCACTGTGGAGTTTCAGTTGTGATGGCAGTAAGGATAAAACCACCGATTACAAGGTAAAAATGAATTCAATTCAAACCATGACCCCGGGAATAAAAAGTTTCATACTTTCACTAATATAGGCAACAAAATGTTGCTTCATTGTGCTGATTACAACTGCAATCTTGAGTAAGATCAATAAACGTTACATATATACGCTAACACTGTCCAAACGAGTGCTGGGAAGGCTGGGAAAGATGGTGGATTGTCCGTGGTTAGACTGGCCAGCCTGACGATAGCTGCGATATTGAATTTCAAAACTGCCTTGAAAACATATTTGTTCCGACACGTTATACAAACCATCGGTCCTTTACAATAGGAAGATTACTTTAGCGGCAGCTGGAACGGTCGTAAGCTTCGAACAAGGGGTTAGGTACTTAAAACTGCTTGTCCGCCAGTGCGTGCACCGGGAGACTGGGAGGTGAAGAATCACTTTTGCTTTCGGCCGCGTTTGTTGAGGACGTGTTCGTCTCGCTCTCTGCCCGCTGATTGTCGTTCGCTTTGTTGTGACTTTTCTCTTTCTGGTTTGTTTGTTCGTGAAAAAGTGAATTGTAAGTACTGTTTCTCTTTTTCATTATTGATTTGATTATGGATCAAAGTGCAGAGCTATCGCCGCGCCCGCCCACCACACGTAGAGTCTGTCCTGGAGTGGAGGGGCGCTGATGTGGCGGTTTTCGCTCATTCATTGAGATTGATCCTCACGACTTATGTTCACGTTGCCGAGGGCGAGTGCTCTCGGTCTGAAACTTGTGAAACTTGTGTGAATTGGTCTGAGGCGCAGTGGGAACTGTACGAGGGTAGGAAGAAGAGAAGGCCTGCCAGGGAGTCGTCGGGAAGCTCTCCTGCGACTCCATTAGTGACGGACGCTTCATCTTCTTTCCTGCCCCCTGCTCAGCTCCCACGTATGGCGCCTTCCCCTTCGCGGGGGGTTTCGCAGTCCTTCTCCTCACTTGATCAGTCGAGCGTGGAGGAGGGCGCCCGTTACCCAGACATCCAGTTGTACTCGGGGTCTTCCGTGCGTTCGGGGTGGGGTACGTCTCCCCCCGTGCGTGAGGGAACCCCTCTAACTAACCCGACTGTTGCTTCCGCAGGTGCTACATCCATGGAGGACGACCTTGGACAGGTGTGGGCCACGCTGGGGCTGCAGGGCGTGCCTAGTATCCAGGGGCTGCTTCAACGTCTGGGGCGGTAACCCATGGAGCGGTTACAACCACCACCGCCACGATCTCTACCCCCGCATACGCCGCCCCCCCCATCCTGGTCTATACTCCTCACGCTGTGTCGGTGATGCCGTCAGCTGCTGTTCAAGGGCCGGTCGCCGCCGCCGCCTGGGTTCTTCATGCTGCCTGCCCCAGACTTCCGCTGCCCCAAGAGCTCGCCCCTGGACTGGCCGCCAGTACCCAGGTTCCCGCTGGCTGCCGATGGCTCTCCAAGGACCATTGCTGGGCCGGCCGTACCTGCCGCACCTGCCGCCGATGTCACTCCCGCTGCTGGGTTGGCTGTTCCTGCTACGTCTGCCGCTTCTGCCGTCCCTGCCGCTCCTGCTGTTTGCTGTGCCTGCTGCTCCTGCCGTTCCTGCTGTTCCTGCTGTTCCCGCTCCTGTCCACGCTGGTCCTGCCCACGGTGTTGCTTCCCCAGTCTCAGGTCCTTCCGGACAGGTGCAGTCGGGCCGTGTTGCTTCGGCAATTGCCCCGGCTCCGGCCTGGATGGAGGACCTAACGACTGTCCTGCGTGAGCTGACGAAGAAGAGGAAGAGGAGGAGGAAGGTGTCGTCTTTGTCTTCGTCGTCTTCTTCGTCGTCTGCTGCCGCCTCTTCTCCTTCGACTTCTAAGGCCCCCATGCCGAGGAAGAAGAAGGTTGCCTCCTCCCCCCCTAAGAAGTCTCCTTCGGGAACTTCTAAGGGCCCGTCCCACTCTGGTGGGACAGGGGGTCCTTCTGCTGGTCCTCCTGCTCCTTCGGGAGCGGGGCCCGTCTCCCCTTCCGCAAGGAAGAGGAAGACGGGGACCAGAGGAGTACCGGTTACCACCAGTACTTCCTCGCCTGGTGCTAGCAGCGCTGCCGCTACGCCAGGTTCCGGCTCAGTCTCTCGTTCACGAGAGATCCCGAGTGTACGCTCTCCCTCGGGAGACCGTGCAGCCAAAGTTTTGGCGCCAGAGTTCGCTCGGCACCAAGACCGCGGCACGGAGCAGAAGGCTGGTGAGAGCCGCTCAGGTGACTCACCAGGCCAGCAGCCGCTCTTGTAGCGACCAGCCGGTGACCAGGGTAGACGTGACGGTCTCCAACCGGCCACGGGCTGAGGCTGTGAAGAGGTCCTCCCGGCCGTCGGCACCAGCTTCGGCTGGTGCCAGCGGCTCGACGCGCCGCGAGCCCATGCACCGGTCCAGCCACGACAGCGGGCTCTGCCGCTCTCCTGACCGACGCTCCCACACAGGGACCGGTCGGATAGGGAGACCAGCAGCAGCTCGTCTGATGCGCATGACCAGCGCCGCTGTGCTCAGTCCAGCCGCTCGCTAGCCCTCCAAACCCACCGGTTCTGCCGGTGAGCGAGGAGGGAGTGTCAGGTCTTCCTCTCCTGTGCCTTCAACTTCATCGGGATACACCGGGAAGGGTGAGACACCCAGGAGTGATCGCGAAGGGTGCGCCCCTCATGATCCCATCACGATGTTGTACGTACCTGGCACGGTCTTAGGATCGACCAGTACTTACGCACAAGTTACAGGAGGAGACCATGAGGAGTCTGTTGCTGTTACTCCTTCTGAAGGAGGAGGATCTCGGGAGTCGGTCTTGTTGGAGGGACTGGATGGTCCTACTCCCCGAGACGCCGTTACCCCCAAGATCCAGAGGAACTTTGCCGAGATCATTGCGCTGATTCGTCAGCACAACGATCTCGGGGAAGGATCGCCGCTCCCACCTTCCGAGCCCACGTCCCGGCTTGAGTCGTTCTGGGGCCCGAAGAGGGAACCCAGGCCGATGGTGGGTTTGCCACGATCACAGCTCACTGACTCAGTGCTCGACCAGGTGGAGTCTCTCGTCTCTGGACGTGAGGATTCACTGAAGTCGAGCCGGTCGTCGAAGCTACTTCCTCCACTTCTACAGCGACAGCGGCGATTCTACGTGCCATCCGAGGATCCGATGTCGCCCAAGCAGGTTAACCCGGGGTTAGTTAGGCTAACACCGGGTGTGTCTCTGCAGCAGCTCCTGTCTGAGAACCTATGGTTCTCACAGCAAGAGGCACTTGGCCTGGAATCTACCGCCATGGCAGCTTTCCAGGCCGTCTCCTGGCTAGATCTGTGGTCCCTCACAGTGTCTAAAGTCGCGGCCAACTTCGGGGGCTCTGCTCTTGAGGAAGACCCGGCTTTCAGGAGACTCTGCCAGTCTGGAGGTAGGGCCATCTCCTACCTCACCCACCAGACGGCTAACCTGTGGGCCAACCTGGTACTTCGGCGTAGGGACACTGTCCTGACCCAAGTATCCAGGGGGGCTGGGCGTGAGGCGGCACTCGGCCTACGAAACGGACCGGTTCGGAGTTCCTCCTCTCTCTTCCCAGACGAGATGGTGGACGCTGCGGTGGAAAGGCGGCGCACTGATGACAGTGACCGCCTACTCCACCAGGCAGTTTCGAAGGCGGCTGGGCAGCCTCGAACTGCGGCCAAACCTAAGAGTGTGGCTAGCGCTTCCTCGGTGGCTAAGACGGTTGCTTCGTCTAAACTCTGTCTTCCTCTTCTGCTAAGGGGGGTTCTCATCAGCCCCCCTCCCAGCCCTCCTCCTCGCGAGGATCGGCAGGGAAGAAGTTGAAGAAAGGTGGGAAACGCTAGGGACGGCGTTCCCCCTCACCTGCTGCCGAAAGTGGGGGGGTGCCTGGCGAGCCATTGGGCAACATGGCAGCGCTACGGTGCCGAGACCTGGGTAGTAGACGTCCTTCGGGAGGGATATCTACTGCCTTTCGAATCTCGGGCCACCCCTCACTTCCAACCCGGTCCAACCACTGACCTACGTCCAGGGTTCATCAAAGGATATCGCTCTTCGACAGGAGATACAGATCATACCGAGCAAAGGAGCTGTAGAGATCATCAGAGACTAGTCACCGGGCTTCTACAGCCTCCTTTTCCTGGTGGAGAAGTCTTCATGGGGCTGGCGCCCAGTGATAGATCTCTCTCCCCTGAACCAATTCATTCGCCAGACTCGGTTCAAGATGGAAACGGCACGCTCCGTGCTCGATTCCATGAGGGGGAACGATTTCATGCTTTCGGTGGACCTGGAGGATGCGTATTTTCAGATACCCATCTATCAGTCCTCCAGTAAGTACCTCCGCTTCATCCTCGACGGGACGGTGTACCAGTTCAGGGCACTTTGTTTCGGTCTCTCAACTGCCCCACAGGTGTTCACGCGAGTGTTCACTCTGGTGTCTGCTTGGGCCCAGGACAGGGATCGACTTCTCAGGTTCTGCCGCGATCTGGGGATTGTGGTAAACTTCGAGAAGTCCGATCTCGAACCCAAGCAGAGGATGAAGTACCTGGGTATGCTGATCGATACGTTAGCAGAGCAAGTCTTCCCCGCAGACTTGCGGATCAGCAGAATCAGGGAGGCAGCCAACCGGTTTCTGTCTCGACAGAAACAGTCAGCTCAGCAATGGCAAGTCGTGATCAGCCACCTGTCATCACTCGAGAAGTTAGTCCCTCACGGGTGTCTTCACCTGCGATCTCTCCAGGCTCAGGACCCGCCGTACTTCCCCGTGGCCCTCGTGGAGGAGGTGAGACAGGACCTCGCCTGGTGGCTGGACGACAGGAACCTCTTAAAGGGAGTGCCTCTCAGCACTCCCCCCCCCGGAGATATTGCTGTTTTCAGACGCATCCACCGAGGGATGGGTCGCACACCTGGAGGAGTTGCTGGCTGCAGGTGTGTGAGACCATCACGACAAGCACCTTCACATCAATGTCCTGGAGCTCAAGGCGGCGTTTTACGCTCTCCAAGAATTCCAGGACCGATTGGTGGGACACTCGGTGGTGTTGATGTGCGACAACACCACAGTAGTGGCATACGTCAACAAACGGGGGACTGATGTCTCTCCCGTTACACCAGTTGACAATGCAGGTGCACGAGTGGGCCATCGCTCACTCAATACAGCTGTCGGCACGCTACATTCCAGGCAAGAAGAATGTAGTGGCAGACAAGCTCAGCCGTCGGGATCAGGTGATAGGGACCGAATGGTCGCTACACCCAGACGTGGTGGAAAGGCTCTTCAACCTGTGGGGGCGTCCAGTCGTGGATCTGTTCGCCACCCAGCACAACAGGAAACTTCAGGTTTTCTTTTCAGCCGTGCCGGACCCATGGGCAGCTGCAGAGGACGCTCTTCAGCAACCCTGGGACAACCTCTTTGCATACGCCTTTCCTCCATTCTGCCTGATTCGCAAGGTGATCAGCCAAGGGCTGGTCACTCCGAATCTCAGGATGATCCTGGTGGCTCCCAGATGGCCTCAGGCCATCTGGTATCCGGATCTGCTGGCTCTCCCGTTGGAAGCACCGAGAGAGATTCCCCCCTGGCACAACAATCTCGCCCAGCCACACGTAGAATGGTACCACCAAGCAGTCCAGTCCCTTCAACTTCACGGCTGGTTGTTATCCACCATCTCTTGTGAAAGAGAGGCTTTTCTCGCAGTGCAGCCACAGAGATGGCTGGACACGTCCGGCAGTCCTCTGCAGCTGTGTACCTGGGAAAGTGGGCCGTCTTCTGTGGTTGGTGTCGTAGACGGGGTCTGTCTCCTTTCAGAGCCACTCTTCAGCAGGTAGCGGATTTCCTCGTCTTTCTTCGCCGAGAGAAGCTCCTCTCAGTCCCCACAGTTAAAGGATACAGATCCGCCTTGGCTCTGGTCCTGAAACTGAGGGGATTGGACATCTCGGACTCATTCGAGATCTCCTTGCTCATGAGGAGCTTCGAAAGGTCTTGCCCACCCAGGGAACTTAGGCCCCCTGAGTGGGACGTGACTCTCGTCCTTAGGAGTCTGACTCGAAGACCATTCGAGCCGCTCCGAGAGTCGTCAGACAGGGATCTGACCCTCAAGAACCTCTTCTTGCTGGCCCTGGCATCGGCGAAGAGAGTAGGAGAACTTCATGGTCTTTCTTATGATGTTAAGCATTCCAGGGGATGGGGATCTGTGACGCTCTATTTCGTCCCGAACTTTGTAGCCAAGACGCAGAATCCGTCGATCCCTGATGACAGATTCGAGTCTTTCACAATCCCCTCCCTAATGGATTTCACTGACAACAATACAGATGAGATGCTGCTTTGTCCTGTGAGGGTGCTACTGCGCTATCTGAAGAGAACTCGACACCTCAGGCCTGAGTGTCGATGCCTCTTCGTTAGCACTGGGGTTACCAAGAAAGAAGTATCCAAGAAGACACTTTCTTTCTGGCTGCGTGAGGTGATCAGGAGGGTGTACGAAACTGATGGTAGTGATGACATCCGTCCCCCTCATCCGAGAGCCCACGAAGTCAGAGGCATTGGTCCTTCCCTTTGCGTTCCGCAAGAACTTCTCCGTGGCGCAGGTCCTGAAGGCTGGGGTCTGGTCTAACCAGACCACCTTCACCTCCTTCTACCTTCGGGATATTGCCCACAAGTCCTTGGATACCTTTTCCTTGGGACCTGTGGTGGCTGCTCAGAACAGCATCGATTCCTTGGTGCGATTGTAAGAATGAATGTGGTGAATGAGAGTGTGACTGGCTTCTCTTCCCCCATCTTTCTCTCCCTCTACCTGTGGGCAGAGGGTCGCGGTCGTCACTACACTGGAAGAGGAAAAGATGCAGGTAAGCTACTCGACAGAGCTCCAGCCTATCCCTTTCATTAGGGATAGGTGTAAATATCCACCACTTCCTCCAACAAGGGGGAGGAAGTGGATGCCAACAAGAGAGAAACCCATAACTTTATGTTGCCTCTTGCAACAGGAATAAAGTTCTTGCTTGCTAATTTTAAGAGATACGCTTGCCTCTCTCTTATTACTTGGGTCCAGAGGTCTGACCATTGATCCTGCAGTACACACCCCGATCAATTGGGCAGAGGCTAGGATCCCTCCCTCTGCTCTTACGACCAGGGAAGGTATCCAAGGTTGGATGAACACCAGTCTGTTCTTTAAGACTCAGGTCCTCCCACCAATAAGTGAGTCTTCCTATTGTAAAGGACCGATGGTTTGTATAACGTGTCGGTACAAATGGCAATTTGTCGAAAATTGCATTTTTCCTAACTATACAAACCTGAGGTCCTTTACAATAGGAAGATTACTTTAGCGGCAGCTGGAACGGTCGTAAGCTTTGAACAATGGGTTAGGTAGTTAACTGCTTGTCCGCCGGTGTGCGCGCTGCGCAACTGGGAGGTGAAGAATCACTTTTGCTTTAGGCCCAGGAAAACGCAGAGTGAGGGGTGGCATGAGGTGGGACTATGTGTAAAGGCCTCAGGTTTGTATAGTTAGGAAAAATGCAATTTTCGACAAATTGCCATTTTACGATGAGTGTCACATGCTTATTTTAGTTCGTATGGGGCTTTCATACATCACATTATGTTGACGAAACTTCAATCTTTTGAATGGTATGCTTAAAGTTGTAATTGTATTCTTGTTTCACTAATTAAATATCAAGTGAATAAGACCCGGCTAGCGTGATGACGATGGATCGTCCATGATTGTTTACCCTAATTTCAAATAAACCTGTAGCCATTTAGTTAATTATGCTTAGGCCTTCGTATATATTTTGTGGCTTGATACTGTTCCTGATGTGTAATGACCCTATTCAAAATATTTCTTATTGGGACACAAGCAATATTAACCCTCTTACGCCGAAGTGGTAAAACAAAAATTGTCTCCCGTGTGCCGAAGGTGTTTCAGAGTGAGCGCGGAAGCGGAAAAAATATTTTTTTCAAAAAATCACAGCGCGCTTAGTTTTCAAGATTAAGAGTTCATTTTTGGCTCCTTTTTTTGTCATTGGCTGAAGTTTAGTATGCAACCATCAGAAATGAAAAAAATTATCATTATCATATATAAATAATGCGATATATGATAGCGCAAAAACGAAATTTCATATTTAATTGTATTCAAATCACGCTGTGCGCAAAACGGTTAAAGGTAACAAGTTACTTTTTTTTCGTTGTAATGTACACTAAATTGCAATCCTTTTGGTATATAACACATTGTAAAACGATAAAAGCAACACAGAAAATATTATCACAAAATAATGCATGAATTCGTAACGCGCGGACGTAAACAAATATTTTTTTTCAAAAATTCACCATAAATCTAAATATTGTCCTAGAGACTTCCAATTTCTTTCAAAATGAAGACAAATGATTGAATATTACTATACTGTAAGAGTATTAGCTTACAATTGCAGTTTTCGACCATATCTGACGAGTTAAAGTTGACCGAATGTTGAATTTTTTTATATATATATTTTTTATATGCAATTATTTCGAAAATAAGAAAAGCTACAACCTTCAAGTATTTTTCGTTTTATTCTACATGAAATTGCGCACATTTTCATATATAAAACTCTATGAAAAGCCTAATATGAAACTGAGCAAATATTCCGAGAATGGTACGTACGCATTTCGGAGATTTGTGGCGGAGAATCCGCGCGCGGAGGGAAGGAAAGATTTTTTTTTAAATTCACCATAAATCTAAATATTTTGCTAGAGACTTCGAATTTGTTTCAAGATGAAGATAAATGACTGAATATTACTAGACTGTAAGAGTTTTAGCGTACAATTGCGTTTTTCGACCATTTCGGTAGAGTCAAAGTTGACCGAACGTGGTTTTTTTCTATTTATCGTGATTTATATGCAAATATTTCAAAAATGAGAAAAGATACAACCTTCATTTATTTATTATTGTATTCTACATGAAATTGCGCACATTTTCATATATAAAACTTTATGTAACGGCTAATTTAAAATGGTGCAAACATTACCACAATCGCACGTATGATTTTTTCGGAAGAGTTACCGCGCGGACGTAAAGAAAATGTTATTTTTTTCATAAATTCACCATAAATCGAAATATTGTGCTAGAGACTTCTAATTTGTTGCAAAATGAAGGTAAATGCTTGAATATTACTAGAATATAAGCGTTTAAGCTTACAATTGCGTTTTTTGACCATTTCGGTAGAGTCAAAGTTGACCGAAGGTTGAAATTTTGGCAATTATCGTTATTTATATGAAAATCTCAAAACTGATAAAAGCTACAACCATGGGTTGTTTTTAGTTGTATTGTGCATGAAATTGCGCACATTTCCATATATAAAACTTTATATAACGGCTAATTTTAAAATGGTGCAAACATTACCGCAATCGCATGTATGATTTTTTTCGGAAGAGTTACCGCGCGGACGTAAGGAAAAAGTTTTTTCATAAATTCACCATAAATCGAAATGTTGTGCTAGAGACTTCCAATTAGTTGCAAAATTAAGGTAAATGATTGAATATTACTAAAATATAAGAGTTTTAGCTTACAATTGCGTTTTTCGACCATTTCGGTAGAGTCAAAGTTAACCGAAGGTTGAAATTTTGGCAATTATCGTTATTTATATGAAAATATCTCAAAACTGATAAAAGCTACAATCATGAGTATTTTATTGTTGTATTCTACATAAAAATGCGCACATTTCCATATATAATACTTCATGTAACGGCTAATTTACAATGGTACAAAAATTATGTCAAAGTGACGAAATAATTTCCGAGATGTGTCACAGATACTTTTTAGTGCGGCAAGAAAGAAATTCGCGCTTGCGCGCCTGCGTAACGATTGTAAACAAAACAACACCTTGATCCGTGAACTCCCAGCATCCCCCAAGGCGCATGATTCAAAAGTTTTAGGCTGGTAGGCCTATAAGTATTTTTCCGCAAATTTAAAAAAAACCTTTGTAAGTCGACGTAAAATACGTCCAGTCGGCACACGGGAGACAAAAAATGTTGACGTAAAATACGTCCAGTCGGCGTAAGAGGGTTAAGTTCCTCCCTTTCTCTATTGGCCTGCAGGCTGTGGTGCTACATATGTTATATTGTACTTTAAAGTGCTATTTAGCCTACCACTGCCTAAATTTTCTGACTTGTAATGCTTGAGTATGTGTTTATGTAAACTGATATTTATTTTTGTCCACTTGTTATTTTTTTTCCTCCATGATGACGTATGTTTTTACGTACTACCCACGTATGTTCTTTCGTTTTAGTGGAAACTTGCTTTGCAAGTTAAACCTAAGGTCATCTTGGTTATTGTACTTTCCATTTGAATTTTGACTCATTTTAAGTAATAATGATATTATGCTGTCAATTGACATTTTAGTGCAAGTGCAAAAAAATTTTATGGTTCAAAAAAGCAGTTTACAGTGAGGCAGTGGAAGACATGTAAAACTGAAAGGCGATAGCAAATTAAATGAAATATGACAATACAGTGTGCAATATATTAGGCCTAATTGGCAGTGATGTCATTAAGAGAGGTATTTCAAGTTAGTCAAGTGCAATGTGTTTGTTGTAAGGGAATCAGAAGTCGGTTGACTTACCAAAATGGATTCTGGCAGTATTTTCTTAATCTGTTCAGCATATAGCATATCACTTCCCATAGTTTTGCATAGTTTTGAAGCCTGTGTATTGAGATAAGAGAGCACTTTTAGCCTATCTCTGCCCTAATAATGCATACAATATTCACAGTGTTTTTGATATACTGTATTTTTATTCAAACATTCAGTTGTTGAAATTTTGAGTAGTTTAACAAAATACGCTGCTAATGTAGAAGACTGTCATACTTGTTTCTTAAATTCCTCCGAAGTTTTTAGTGGTACAAGATTGCGGTGACGACGGTTACTAAGAATGCTTCTAGGGTCTCTCACTACAAAAATTACCTAAAGGAAGATGGGAATTAAATTTTGCATATAGAAAAGTTGCCTTTAAAAACATCACACAAAGAATTGCAGTATGAATCTTATAATACTGTTTAAGATAGAAGTCCTGATGGTATGTATTGCTACTGTAAAGATATTACCTATGTATATGATTTTGTAAATGTATTAAAAAGAGAAAAGTTATTTTTTGCATTACTTTAAAAAAATAGTTTTTCTATGAAAAGCCAGGCTAAAAATTTTTGTTTACTGTACTCTTTTACCATTTATTATAATTGCTATGATTAATTCCAACAAGACTGACAATTCTTAAAAATATTGTTGACCATGAAGATAAGCTTACACAAGGTTTAGCACAGATATAGACAGCAGCTGAACATGAAAAAATTGAAATGACATAAAATTACAGTGAATTCAGTAAATACCCTTTAATGTAGCTGGAATATTGATAGTAATGACACTGAATGACATACATATGTTCTAGCAAGTAACTAAAGTAGTAAGACATGCTTTTTCTCTCTAAAATATTTTCAGAAGTTTTACACACCTTGAATTTATTTCCATAAGATTTCATCATTTGGTAAATGAAGTCTATCCCAAGCCTTACAGTAAAGACTGCGCGTAGGGAGCGCGCCCTGCAAGCTCTCTCCAAGCACTCTTCAATCTGTTTGATTCAGAAAACATGTTTTATTTAAAAGTTTAAATTAGGAAAATGAATAGGTCAGTTTTAATAGGTTTCCTGTTTCATGGTTATTGGAATTTTATTCTGATTAGCTGTTCTTAGATTATTTCATACAGCAATCAAAAGAAAGGTGATCTAACCTTAACAGATAAATTTGAGAATTTATCTGACATCCATTTTCTTGAAATCTAAATCTTTGCATTGGGTTACCTATATGGCTGTCTTAAACAAGAGTCAGTGAGTACAGTATTTACTGAGATATGATTCTTTAGAATTCAAAGTTGCAGCGAATCTTTTGTTGTTACACATTGATAGAGCCAGCCTCAGGGTTTGTTAATAGCCAAATTTCTTATTCTGATTCTGCAAACTCATTTGTAATTTTACAACCAAGTCAGTATCAGACTTGAGACTGTGTTAAAGGGATTTCCCATGCCTTTCGTAGTTCTGAAGGCACCCTTGTAAATTACTAATGTTACTATACACTAGCAGAATCCTGCTTTATTTTTTTATCCATTTTTCTTATGTGGTTTGTTTCATCATAAGTGATCAGTCATTATAAGCCCACATTATCAGTCTTCATATATCCTCAGATGCAACAGTCATTTGTCTAACAAACAGGGGAAGAATGGTAGTCTTGTGGAATAGTATGCACTCTTTGGAAGGACTATCATATCCCTATTGTCAATAAGCACCCACGTTCATTGTAGCTAGTATACATTGATATACATAGCTGCAATCCTGAGAGGTTCCAGGCAGTGGATAGAAGTAAGGTTTATTTTGTAGAAGCAAGTGATTGAGGAGGTGCAGGATGGATTGCCTAGAGTCTTTAGTCACTTAGGTTTGATTGTTTAAGACACCAGAACAACAGTTTGTGTAGTAAGCTCCCCTTCAAGATGGAAATTATATTCATCAGGGAGGGGTACTTCCTGGCATCTTTGAACATTAAAGATGTACATTTACAGAATTATTTCACCCATCTTTGCATTCTCTAGACAGAGGAGGTATTCCCGTTTTGAATCTTCTGTTTTAGCCTGGTAAATGCCCTGCAGGTCTTCACCTTCACCTTGACCTTGACACTGGTGGCAGCATAGGCACACTGAAATAGTACTGTAAGGTTTTGGAAATTCATAGATGACTGGTTAGTGACAGCTGTCAAGGCAGTAGAACTGCAGTGACGTCTGTACCAATGCATTATTTAAAAAATGACTTGAACCTAACTGTCAACTGACTGACTCTAGGGTGGCAGATGCCATAATGTAACTCTGAGCTCAACTGAAATAGCTTTAAGATCACAAAAACATATATCTCAAGTAAATAACCCTCTGGTATCCAAAGTAACCACTGGAAGACAATTAGCTGAGATTAGCTGAGAAGTTAAGCAAAATGTTAACTTAACCGTTCAAGGTGGCTTACTTACAAAGAATGGTTTAGGTCACTCAGTGTAGTCCATATGGCACCCAGTAAATGACATGCAAAGTGTCAGTTAGCTGGCTCTTAAAGTTGTCTTAGGTGACTTCCTGAATTTTAAAATTCATAGTATGTACTGTGTATTATTGTTGGAGAGTTCAGTGTCCAAGTTTTGTTTCAAGATTCAAAACCTAACCATTCTGATACTTACTAATAACTTAGCACCTTCGAAGCTAAAATGGTCATTTCTTCATGACACTTACCTGCCAGATATATATATAGCTGTATTCTCTGAAGTCCGACAGAATTTCAAAACTCCCGGCACACGCAGTGGTCGGCCAGGTGGTTAGTACCCATTCCTGCCGCTGGGAGGCGGGTATCAGGAACCATTCCCATTTTCTATTCAGATTTTCTCTGTCGCCGGTACTGTAAACAACTGTTTTCAGTACCTCCATCCTAGGATTTTGAAACTTCATTGCCGCTTAAGTATCTTAATTGTTTTTTGGTTTATTAACTTGGATTTGTGGCTAGGCATATGCTATCATAAATTGATTTAAATTTGATTTTTCTTGGCATAAGATGTCTGAATCTAGTTCGGCTAGTTTCAGACTTTGTTGTCTACAAGGGGTAAGGTGAGACTAACGAAACCTTCGATAGATCCTCACTTAGTATGCACGACGTGTACATGTTTCTTGTTGAAAGATCAATGTAATTAGTGTGATGTTTGACTGATTCCGAAGGAAGATGTATGATTTGATTCGTATGTACGCAAATTAGAGCGTGATAGAATCAGGAGGTCTTCCTCCAAGACTGCATCAGTAAACAGAAGTCAGGGTAATGAACCTACTAACCTCCTGTAGACTTTATTTTACCTAACCCTGTGGTATGGCCTATGGGCCTAGAGGAAGTGTCTGCGAGAGGTAATGCCCTTTCTGTTATGGTGGATTCCATCCGTAATCTTGGAATCTAAAGTGCTCACTCTCCAATCAGTGTTGTGAGTGTAGTGATGTTGAATTAGTGCCCCTAGTGTTGCGGAGGGGGCGTCAGATCGGCCCTATAACGCCTCTAGGTCTAGACCTCTGTCGGACTCCCAGGAACAGGGAGTGGGCAAGTCGAAAACCGAAGGAGGGTTACGGGGACTCACCACCGATCTGGCGTCCCTTTGGCAGGACCTGAAGACGCTTCCCAGGCTGCCAAAGATCGTGCATGTGCACGAATCCTAAGAATTGCTTCTCGTCCTCTGAGGCGTCCTCCCCGTACAGGGATTGGAGCTCTTGTAAGGACTCACGCCCTTTAAATAGAAGCTTATAGAGGAGGACTCTTCTCGTCCTCTCTCTCTCTCGTCATACGATTGCTATCATCGCCTGAACATTGTGACGGCTTTCCACCGCAGAAGGAAAATAGGACGTCATCGCAGCAGGACGCTGTTAAGCACCCAGATCGCTCTAGCATTGTTACTGTGAAAAGGAAGAAGGCGTCCCCTCGTCTTCTCACAGGATCAGTCCTTCTCGGTTGGCCTCGTTTTCGCCAAGAGAAGGGCAAAACACATTTACCACAGGAAGGATTCGAGGCTGTCTGTCAAGTCAGGCAGTCTCCTTCTCCTTTGCCTTCTCCTTGCTCGTCGCCTTCTACATCCTCGCACCCAAGAACGAACAGGCGTCCTTTTGAGTGCGTTTTCTGGAAGTGTCAATGAGCGTGACAAAGACACAAGATGTCTCACAGGCGGCCGTCGTCTTTGTCAGGAGTTGCAAACGTCCATAACACTCGTCCTGACGACGATCACCGTACATCGGCTTATGACGTTAGCGTGCTTCATGAGCGGCGCGCCCCTCGCAAGGACGCCTCTCAAGTTGCTCGTGTTGACGCTTTTGGGTCCGCCGTGTCACGTCAGGAAGCTCTCCATGACTCTTCTCTTGATATTTGTCGCTCTCCTCTTCGGGACGCTCTTCAAGACGCTCACAAGGACATTATGCAGGATGTTCGGCGTTCTATACATCAAGATGCTCGGCAGGACCCTCGAGAGGACTCCTTTCAGGATGCTTGGCGTTCTATGCTATCAGGGCGCTCGGCAAGGCCCTCGCGAGGATGTCTTTCGGAACGCCCGGCGTTCCCTTTTTGAGCGCGTTTCTGGAAGCGTTCATTTGCCTTACAAAGACGCAAGATGTCGCACAGGCGGCCGTCGCCTTTGTCAGAAGGTAAGGAAGGTCCTTAAGGCTCGTCTAGAAGACGATCGCCATACGTCTTCTTATAGTGCTCGCGCACTTCAGGAGCGGCGTGCGGCTCTCCATGACGCATCTCAGGTGGCCTTTCATGCATCAGGACGCTCAGCAAGATCCTCGCTGAGATGCCGTTCAGAACACTTGGTGTTCTATGTACCAATACGCTTGGCAAGACTCTCGCGAGGACGCCTTTTGAAGACGCTCGATGTCTTACACATCTGGACGCTCGCCAGGACGCTAGCGAGGACGCTTTTGAAGACGCTCGGCGTCCTATAAGTCATGACGCTCGGCAGAGCACTTGCCAAGACGTTCTTCACAACGATAGGTGCCCTACGCATCAAGACGTTCGGCAGGACTCCTGCAAGAACGCTCGTCAAGAGGACGCTCCTCAGGACTCTCCACAGGACATTCCTTTACAGGAACTTAATAAAGATTCGGAGTTGGCGGTGAGACATACCCGAACTTCTTCTTCGAACCCTTTTTCAGATAGAGGACCCCTGTTACAAACGGGACCTCAGGGTTTGATTATCGGACACTCTTCAGAACGCTCTGCAGCAGAATCCTTTACCAGAACTTCGCAAAGCTTCGGAGTTGCTATTAAGCATTCCTGACTTTCGTCTTTGAACCCTACTTCAAGTAGGAGACCCCTTTTACGAGGTGATAGCGAGAGGAGGGGTCTCAGGGTTTCATTGCTTCGCGGTCGGTTAGGGACTCTTCTCCTTTTCCCGTAAGGGAGACAGAGTCCTCGAGCAACTCGCAACCTGCGAACGAAGACGCCTTCTGTAAGACTGGTTTGCTGACAAGTTTCGGCCCTCGGTCCCTTGCTCTCCTCTCTTGCAGTGTGCTTTGTCGAAGAAGAGTAAGTAGCCTGGTCTCGTCAAGATGTCCATTTCGCTTTCTACGAAGGGAGCATTAGAAAAGCTCCTAGATTGGTATTTCGGAGCCCTGGACCTGCAGTCTCGGGGCCCTGACTCTCTTTCTCTAGAATAGATATCCAACCTGCATGAATAAGGTAGTCAGGTTGGTTCTGATGAGCTGGCATCTAGAAGAAGACTCTAGTAAACTTTAAGCAGATTTAGGTGTCATAAAACGCCTCTTCTGCGTTCGGGACTGCGCTGCCGAAGAGGAACATTAGGGTCCTACCTGCCGTAAGCCCAGTCTCCGACCAGGAATCCTGCCCTTTCTTCGATTTCTGCGGGAATCGGGAAGACTTTATGCTCGAATTCCTGGATTATTTTATGTCATGTAAGTGGGTTTCCCCCATTAACAAGATACTAAACGTTTCGTCAAGTAAGTGGGTAACCCCTCATTGATGAAATATAGACCCTTTACCACGTAAATGGGTTAGTTCTCATTGACAAGATTCGGAAGAGCTCTCATTCATTTGTAGAGGCTCGTCCATGGAAAAGACTTGTAGACTATGTCCATGAAGTCTTATGTCTAAAATACATAAGAAGCTTGAGCTCTCCTCTTCGGTCCTCGGTTCTCACTTGAGGACTTTCTATGATTAGTACTAAATTCGTTCTCTTGGCTAAGAGAACGAAGGCAGTCGTTTTCCATTCTCTCTCTTCCTCGTCGAGGATAGAATGAAGTAGAGAATTAGCTGTCCAAATGACTACAATACTCTTATGTATTTTACCTTTGCGTTATATTACTATTGTATGGTTCAAGTCATATACGCATAACGTAGTTACCTCTACGGATGGCAACCGAAAGGACTATTATTCTAAGTGCATGTAATCGGTACTCCCTGCAACCTTCCAGGAGTTTCTGGTTTCCCTTTTAGATTTTTAAGGTATTGTTACGACAACACCAACTCAGCTTCTGTATTTAGCGAATTCGGTTTTGCTTAAATATGCCTGCTTGAGAGTTTTCTTTCGGCTTGATAATAATAACAACCTTTCCTTCATAGAATGGAGTAGTTGGCAACTCAGGCATAGTAGTGCGAGACGGCGAAGGTAGGCAGCTGTCACTGTAGACCAACTCAGTACCAGCTAGTTCTCTTCCATGCGCGGTTGGTTACGTCTCTCTCTCCTGCGGGATTGACTGTCTAACCGTATCTCTGCCCTACAATCACGGACTTTAGCTTCGGGTTGAGGGGAATTCTAGCATGCATGAATGAACATCTTCTTCGCTTTGCGAGAATTTTTTCAACAGAGATATATATTAGGCCTTTTCGGTTCTGTTTACCGCACTGTAACAGAATTCTGTGCGAGTCTACCGCGGCATAGCACTATAATAATGCACACCTGCTTAAGCAAAGCGCAGCCTTATTAGGGAAGGAAACATGCTCGGTGAGGGTATGAATGAGTCTGCTGGGGACCATTTCCTCGCTGGAGAAGTTTGTTTCCCTGAATAGACTGCAATTCAGACCTATCCAGTTTTTCCCGGAAAACTGGAATAGCATCAAAGATAAAATAATTAGAAGCAATTCGGTTGGCTCTCCAGTTCCTCAAAGAACGAGTTTTTGGCCGAGTGGTCCAGATCAACTCGGAAAATTCCACAGCTCTCTCATATCTCTAGAAGTATCGAGAAACACTCTCTTCGTCCCTATTCGTGTTAACAAGAGAGAGCCTGTTATGAGCACAGCTACGGAACGTAACTATCCTCAAGAGGTTCGTTGCACGATTGCAGCACGTCCGTGCGGATCTTCTCGATAGACGGCAGCAATTACTGACGTCTGAGTAAAATCTTCGCTTAACAGTGTGTCGAGATTTGTGGAGACATTGGGGATGTCCGTTCAGAGATCTCTTCTCAATGTTGAAGAAGAAGAGGCTTCTTCTAGACTGCTCCCTTATTCTCGATCTGAGAGCAGTAGCAATAGACGCCATCCTATAGGATTGAATGGGGATAGATGTTTAGTCTCTTTTTCCCCTATTCAAACTCTTAGGAGTTGTAATAAGATAATTTCCGTCGTTAGAGGGAGCGAGAATGACGCTGATCGCCCCATGTTGGCCTTCGAGAGGCTGGATTCACAGAGGTCACGTCCTTCCTAGAGCACTTTCCAAGGACCCTTCCCGAGAGAGTCGGTCTACTCTTAACAGCCTCACTTCGAGAAGTACCTCAAAACCTCTCCGCTCTGAGTCTGACTGCGTTCAGACTGTCGAGAAGTTGATCAGAATGAGAGGATTTTCAAAACTAACGACAAGTGTCATTGCCAAGGCAAAGAAGTGTTGCATATTTTGCAGTGTACCAATCGGAGTGGGCCGTTTCTAGAGATGTGCAGGAAGAATGACTTTTCCTCCACCTCGACATCTGTGAATTACATTACAGTCTTCCCTTTCCGTCTGAAGAATGGGATAAGCTGGCGGTTCCAACTAATAAAGAATGCGTAAGTATGTTGTTGACGGCCTTTAGGCTCAGAGATTTGGATCTGTCAAACAACAAAGCCCTTCACGATCTTTGAGGTCTGTGGAAATCTCGAAACTGTCTAGATAGAAGCTTCCGGCATGGAACTTAGACGTAGTCTGAAGTTCCTGATGTCAAAGCATTTCGAACCTCTCCTTTCTGTAAACTTAATGCATGTGACCAGAAAGGCTAATTTTCTAACCACTCTAGCCACGACAAAGAGGGTTAGTGAGATTTAAGCCATCATCATCAGACGTTTTGACTTTAGAGGACATAATGCTGTGTGTTCTCTAAGTCTTCCGTTCCTTGCCTAAGAATGAAAACCCGTCTAACCCTTGGCCAGAAGCTTGGAGATCAAGGGGATGGCACAAATTATTGGGCAAGAGCCAGAGAGAGTCCTGTGCCCTGTCGGGACTCTCAAGTTTTATCTAGATAAAAGTAAAGAAAGTCGAGGTTCTTCAGACAATCTGTGGTGTTCCGTAAAAAGACCAGACTTGCCCATGTCGAAGAATGCCCTGGCGTTATTGTTAAGGAGTTTTTTCAAAGAGGCTCATTCGTCATGTTTGGACAAAGATTTTAAACCTTTTAAAGTAAATGCTCACGAGGTGAGGGCGCGGCCTCGGAAGCATTTCAACAGAGAATGGCACTCAGTAACATACTGAGTGCCGCGTTTTAGCGAAGCAACTCTGTGTTCGCTTCACACTCCCTGCAGGATGTGAAAACGACATATGAGATCTGCGGCTCGCTAGGGCCATACGTGTCCACAGACACAATCTTGGGGGTAAGAAGTACCACTCATCCTATCCTGTACAAAATGGTTAGGAAGAGCTGTTAATTTTAGTTGTTGGGTCGCCGCCAATGGCGGACTTCTCAATTCTTAAGCCTCAGTTAAAACATCCTTAACTTTAGCTAGGTTGGTCAGGTGGTGATATATATTACTTCTTAGCCCTCATGATATGGTCAGTATGGTCTAGTCACATTGTGGTCACGCTCCCATTGACAGATCATCTAGAACTCACCAGCTATACAGGTCACTACCTTGCTGGAGACTCTAGTAAAGCAAAAGCCGACTTTCACGAAGTCAGCTATGCTAACAGGTGGAACCAAGATGTCAATCATCTGTATGCAATTTGTTTCCTAAAATCATTCTATTCTGTCCCTTCCCACCTCCAATGGTGGGATTCAGCTATATATATATCTGGCAGGTAAGTGTCATGAGCAAAATGATATTGTTATGATACAATAAAGTTTGTTCATACTTACCTGGCAGATATATATAATCAAGTACCCACCCACCTCCCCTCAGGGGACAGTGGCATTAGAAAATCTGAATAGAAAATGGGAATGGTTCCTGATACCCGCCTCCCAGCGGCAGGAATGGGTACTAACCACCAGGCCGACCACTGCGTGTGCCGGGAGTTTTGAAATTCTGTCGGACTTCAGAGAATACAGCTATATATATATCTGCCAGGTAAGTATGAACAAACTAATGTATCATAATATCATTTTTTAAAGAGATTCATAGGATTACTAAAGGTTGGTTTTATTTAGTATTTGTATTCAGCTTAGAACGGCTACTTACTGGCAGTTTAAGATGTTGACATTCTTTTCTGTAAGTGTTGCTGATGGAGTGAGACTTCCATATTTCAGGTTCTGAGATGACCTCTTTGTTGTTCTGGAATGAGCAGTTGTAAATAGCTTTCAACCAGTTCATGCCTTCTGTGCCCTGTGGAATGATTAGAACAAAGGTTATTCCTTTCCAGCAAAATCTTGTGGTGCTGTGCAACTAAATATGCATTATTACTTATGCCAACAAAGTTGGATGGACATAGTGATTTCCTTCATGTAAGTATCCATATGTGCTAGCAGGCTATCCCAAGAACACAGTACCAATTTAATAGAATTTATCATATTTATTCAGTGTGACGTAAAGTTTAACTTTTCGATGAAATCATTTGAGAGAATTGTCACTAAGAAAGTTCTCTTGCATTGTTAGCCAATCTCCCAGAAGTTATTCAATTCCAAAATGTAACTGAATGAGACTGTCTTCAAGTTTCCTAAAGCTGTTTACTCGTTCACAGGATAAATCCTTGCCTCATAGCTAAAGCTATAGGTGATCATGTGTATGTGTAGGGGATCGATATAGCATTTCTAACAGATAAACCAGCAAGGTGGGAAAGTTTAGGAAGTTTTCAATTTTCTGCTCTAAAGATAGGTTCAATTTTTCAGTGCACCAAATATGAAAAAATAAAAGTACTTTACCAGTTTATTAGTTACAACGCTGAGTCCCGAGAAAGGATTGTCTTTGTCCAAAGCTTGCAGTGGGTGATGAACATAGAATATCTCCTTGTGGTGCAAGTTGAGAGCTTCTGCCACTTTGCTGGCC
>NC_061109.1:17933311-18020986 GCF_015104395.2 Macrobrachium nipponense | reverse complement strand
TTTCTGGACTTGCTTTTGGATTTTTCTTAAGAATGTCTGACTCGAGTGTTGGTGTGAGAGTTTGTGTGAATGAAGGCTGCAAGGTGAGGATGCCGAAGGCTTCGGTAGATCCTCACACTGTATGCAGACGTAGAGAGTTTGAATGTTTTTTGGCTAACACATGTAAAGAGTGTGAAAGTTTAAGTGCTGAAGAATGGAAGACTCTAACTTCTTACTTGAAGAAGTTAGAAAGAGATTGAGTGAGGAAAGCTGCCTCTAAAAGCCTAAGTAGATCTAGGTCTAATGAACCAATATCTAGTTTTGTAGCTTCTTTTCCTCTTAAAATAATGAATGATTCTCCCTCGGTATCAACCCATTCACAGATTGCAAATCCGACAGATTCAGCATTGGAAATTGCAGACCTTAAGGCTACCCTTCAAAGAATGCAGGTCAAAATGGCGGCATTGGAAGCTAAGCAGAGTGGTTATGATATATCAGTGGAAAGTGATGTGAGTGTTCCCAGTGTAGTGGAGGGGGCGTCTGATCGTCTCTGCAACGCTCCCAGGCCTAGACCTCTTCCAAGCTCCCTGGCCCAGAGGAGAAGGAATGTCGAAAGCCTTACGGAGGTTGTGGAGGCTCCCCACCGATCAGGTGTCCCTTCGGCAGGCTCTGTATCACCTCAGACTGCCAGGGATCGCTATAGAAAAAGCGTCCTGCGTGAGTGCTTCTCATCTTCAGAATCTTCCTCACCGAGGCGCGGGTGGTAAGACACGAATCTGTCTCGCCCCTTGAAGAGGAGCTGGAAAGCGCCTGCTTTGAATTCTAGCCCCGAACGCTTCTCAGAGGAAGATCCCTCAATTATCAAGAGAGCTAAGAGAGATGTTTCGACTCCCCTTGCTGTAAGGGAGCCTCAGGCGCCTTCCAGATCTCCCTCTCCTCCTTATGAAGCGAAAAGAGAGGAGGCTACCAAGAAAATCCTGCTAAATTTACAAGAGCAGATATCATCATTGGTTGGAGTTCTATCCAAAGAACCTCCTCGCAGAAAGGATAACACACTTCCTATCAAGAGGTTGTCTAGGCGCCAATCCCCTGCCAGGCGCAACGAGCCTTCCAGGAGCGAAGCATTGACCAGGCGTGAGGAGGCAGTAGCGCCAGCCAGGCGCCAACTAGGCGCCAGACATCACCCGAGAGTGATTCGCCACCCAAAAGAGAGGTGCTAGCAGGGTGCGAAGAGCCAACCAGGAGTGAGGAGCCAGCCAGGAGCCAGGCGCCAGCCAGGCGCGAGGCGCCAACCAGGCGCGAGGCGCCAGCCAGGCATGAGGCGCCAACCAGGCTCGAGGCGCCAACCAGGCGCCATCCGAGCAAGTATCGCCAGTTAGTGAATATCCTTTGGAAACTGTAACATCTCAGGCATTACAACATAGAGCTGCGATGTCCCTCAGTCCCTCACCGATTAGAAGTCCTTCGCCTTCCGAAAAAGTGAGGTCTATGGAAGAATTATCCGACAAAAAGGATCAATCTCCTTCTGATCTACTCGAACTGGAAGAAGTTTCAGAAGACGAGGCTCCAACGAGGGAAGGGCTGTCGAATTACAAAATTCTTACAGCACTTTTACTTAAAGAATATGGAGACTCGCTGACCCCGGCCGCTCCTCCTTCTCCTCGCTCTCTCTTTTCGAGTGCCAAGGCTTTGAAGTCTTCATCGTTCTTGAAAATGAGACCAGCCATTTCGATGAAGAGGGCTCTCCAGTCTCTCTGTTCCTGGATAAAATCTAAGAAGGAACTGGGGAGGACGGTGTTTTGTATGCCTCCCGCCAGACTTACAGGCAGGAGAGGCATTTGGTACGAGACAGGAGAGAACATGGGCCTGTCTCTTCCTGCCTCAGCAGAGTCAGACTTCTCGAGTTGTAGACTCTTCGAGGAGGCATGCATTAAACTCGGCTCGAGCAACGTGGGGCCTGTCTGAGTTGGACCACCTCCTCAAGGGGCTTTTCCATGTGCTGAAAGTGTTCAATTTCCTGGATTGGTCCCTTGGGGTTTTGGCTAAAAAGACCCACGACTCAGAAGGTCTAAGCCCAGAAGTACTACTCAGCATCCTGGCATGTATATTGATAAAGCGGTCCAGGATGGTTCAGGAGAAGTCACCTCTCTCTTTGGAGCGGGGATATTGAAAAAGAGAGCGGTTTATAGCTCCTTTCTAACTAAAGCTGTCTCTCCTACGCAAAGAACTGCTTTTTAGTAAGTGAAGGATATATCACACTCACTAACTGAAATGTCGACTCAAGACCTGCTGATACAGTCTTCAAAGAAGAACAGACCTGTGGTCTTACAAGAGAAGAAAGTGTCTCGTACGTCTCAGCCGCCCTTTCGTGGAGGCCCTACTTCTCGATCACTCTCCAAAAGGAAGAACACAGATAAGAGAGGAAGATCTTCCTTCCGACCCTTTAAAAAGGGAAAATAATATCAAAATCCTCCAACCACCAGTGGGTGTCAGGCTCCAGGAATATGCGGAAGCCTGGGCACTGAAAGGAGCCGACGCCTGGTCGCTGTCGGTTATCAAGAAGGGATATTACATCCCCTTCAAGGACAGACCTCCCCTGATGTCAACTCCTCGGGACCTGTCCTCCAGATACAAGGACCCTGTACAGGCGGTCCCCGGGTTACGACAGTTCCGGCTTACGACGTTCCGAGGTTACGACGCTTTTTCTTAAATATTCAATGGAAAAATCCGTCCTGGGTTACGACGCTTGTTCCAAGGTTACGACGCTGACGCTTCCGACACTCCGAGTTAACGACGGTTTTAAAAAACGCATACTATGATAAAAATCCTTTATAGTTTAGCACAGTATATTAATAAAAATAAGTTTGTTCATGAAACTTACCTGTCAGATATATATACGTATAGCTGTATTTTCTGAAGTCCGACAGAATTTAAAAAACTTCCGGCACACGCAGTGGTCGGCCAGGTGGTTAGTACCCATTCCTGCCGCTGGGAGGCGGGTATCAGGAACCATTCCCATTTTCTATTCATAATTATTCTGTCGCCGGTGCTGGAAACACCTGTTTCCAGTACCTCCGTCTTAGATTTTGGAAACTTCATTGCCGCTAAGTATCCTAATTGTCTTTTAATTTATTTACTTGGGATTTGTGGCTAGGCATACGCTATCTTAAATTGATTTGAATTTGATTCATTTTTGCATAAGATATCTGAATCTAGTTAGGCTAGTTTCAGAGGGTGTTGTCTGCAAAGATAGGGTGTGGCTACCGAAAGCTTCGGTAGATCCGCACTTGGTATGCACGAGGGGTATGGGTCTTGCTTCTTTGTTGAGATTTGTCATGTAAGGAGTGTTTGAGACTTTATTTGTTCTAATTCCCGTAAGGAAGGACGTATGATTTCGTAATGTACGCAATTAATCAGTAAACATGTCTAAATTCCGTAAGGAAAACGCTATGATTCCGTATGTAACGCAATTAATCAGTAAACAAAATCCAGTCGGGTAGTGAAACCTGCTAACCTTCCTGTAGACTTTATTTTGCCTAACCCTGTAGTATGGCCTACGGGTTATGAATATGTCTGCGAGAGGTGATCGCTCTCCTTCATTGTTGTGAAGAGTGCTACTTCTGTTATTGTTACTCCTAACCCTGTATTGTTGCCTTCGGGCCCTAAACAGTGTCTGTAGAGGTTATTGCCCTTTCTCTAATACTCTTTCGATTCGTAACTTAGAATCGAAAGTGCTTGCTTTAGAGAGCAATAGTGAAGTGGCTAAGTGCAGTGACAGTGCCCCTTGTGTAGTGGAGGGTGCGTCAGATCGGCCTTATTTCGCCTCTAGGCCGGGACCTCTGCTTGACTCCCAGGACCCGGGGAGAGAGCATGTCGAAAGCCGAAGGAGGGTTACGAGGAACCCCCACCAATCTGGCGTGCCTTCGGCAGTTTCTGATGAAAATCCCCAGACTGCCAAAGTGTGTGCACGTGCACGAATCCTGAAGGATTGCTTCTCGTCCTCCGAAGCGTCCCTCCCCGCGCAGGGGTTGAGCTTTCGGAAGGACTCGCGGCCCCATCTAAATAGAAGCTTTATAGAAGAGGGAACGCTTCACTCGTCCTCTCTCCTCTCATCGTTATGCGTTTGTTTCAGTGAGAAGTAAGAAGGCGAATGTCGCCTGATCACGTGTACGTCTTTCCACCGAGAAATATGAAAAAGAAGTTTCATACATTCAACTTACCTGTCAGATATATACATAGCTATCGACTCCGTCGTCCCCGACAGAAATTCGAATTTCGCGGCACACGCTACAGGTAGGTCAGGTGATCTACCGCCTGCCGCTGGGTGGCAGGACTAGGAACCCTTCCCGTTTTCTAATCAAGATTCTCTCTGTCGCTGGAATGTAAATATATGTTTACTTTCCCTCCTGTTTTGATTTGATTTTCGTGTTTCATCGCCATCGATCTTCTGGGCCAACTTTTACAGGGAAGTACTGGATCGGTGGTTCGGCATACGCTTTTAATAACTTTTTAATAACTTTTAATGAATTAACTTCGAAGTTTTTGCGAAGAATAGAGGATGTTTAACTTACCGAAGTTTTCGGTAGACAATTACATAGTTTGCAAGAAAGGGAAATATAAATATTTATTCATTGATAAAGTGTAATAAATGTTAGAATTTGATTGAGGAAAATAAGGTAACTTCCTATTTGAGGAAGTCAGAAAAACCATAGAACTAGATATGTTTTTTTTTTTTAGAAGCTTTAATAGCTCTCGTTCTGACGAGCAGTTAGAATATTAACAGTACTAGTAGTGTAGTTTCCTCATCACCTTCTTACTTCACAGAAAACTACAAATTCATTTGCAATTTGAAGATAAAGGAATGTAGCTCAAGATACGAGCTATTATAAGGTAAGAAGTGATTATAGTGTTCCCCATTGCAATAGAGGGTGCGTCTGATCGGCTCTTGTCTCGCTCCCAGGCCTAGACCTCTTCCAAGCTCACAGGCCAGAGGAGAAGGAATGTCGAAAGCCTTACGGAGGTTACAGAGAATCCCCACCGATCAGGCGTCCCCTCGGTAGGTTCTGTAGGACGTCCCAGACTGCCAGGGATAGCCATTGGAAAGGCATCCTAATTCAATGTGTTCCCCTTATTATTATTGTCTTGACGAATAAGAAGAAACATTCAACGGCGTAGATTAAATGAAGATGCAAGATAATCTCGTCTGGCTATCGGAACCTCAGAAGAGACGGAGAAAGGAAGACATCATTCGATAACAGTTGCGGTAGAGGCATTGCCCTATCCGGGTTCGTCCCCCCGTACAGTGGGACGGGGGGGGGGGCTCTATCCCATGGGGGTTTGAAATAGTTATTTCAATAAATTCCTCATCGGTACATGTATATGAAAAAAATCTATTCTCTTCTGAGAAGAACGAATTAGATATTAAAGAATATTTGTTGATCGAATGAATTATATGGATCTCGTTTAGTGATTACACATATATATATAACTTTTAAGCTTCTAGCTCCTTGGGCACGAAGCTCCGGTAACGAGGCTCAATGCGCCTAAAGCGTCTGAAACAAGGCACAAAGCGCCTGAAACGAGCCGCAAAGCACCTGAAGGGCCTGAATATAGGCGCAAAGCGCCTGAAGCACTATGAACCAGGATCTTCATCGGAAATGGAAGTCCTCATTCAGAAGAAAGGGAGGGCTATGTCGAAAATGGAAGTATTGTCGAATTCTAAGCAAGAACAAATGTACAAGAGATCGGAACCTTCCGCACACAGAAAACCTTCCGCCACAGAACCTTCCGCACAAGCGGAACCTTCCAGAAGGCAGAAGATTCCAGGTTCAAATAACCTTCAGACGTACAGAACTTTCAAGGCAGGATCGCCTTTCAGAGCTCGGAACTTTAACAACAAGAAAACTTTCCAAGCGCGATACGTCTCCTAGGATCCAGGAGTATTCTGATCACGATACTCCTCCTAGGCGCCAGGAGTATCGTGATCGGAACGCAATACTCCTGCCAGGTGCCAGGAGTATTCCGATCACGATACTCCTCCCAGGCGCCAGGAGTATATTCGGAACGCGATACTCCTGCCAGGCACCAGGAGTATTCCGACGAGCACGATACTCCTCCCAGGCGCCAGGAGTATTCGGAACATGATACTCCTACCAGGCGCCAGGAGTATTCCGATCACGATACTCCTCCTAGGAAAGCGATACTTCTGCCAGGCGCCAGGAGTATTCCGAGCACGATACTCCTCCCAGGCGCCAGGAGTATTCGGAGCGCGATACTCCAGCCAGGCGCCAGGAGTATTCCGAGGACGTGGAGTATTCCGAGGACGAGGAGTATTCCGATCGCGATACTCCTCCCAGGCGCCAGGAGTATTCTAGGCAAGATACTCCTGCTTAGCGCCAGGCACTTTCTCCTACAAGGAGAGCCTGACAACCGCCAAGAGTCCTCCAGGCGAAAGGTGAAAGACATTCGAGGCTTCTCCTGATAGGGACGGGAGTTGTCGCACAGGCGGCCGTCGCCTTGTCAGGATCGTCTTAATGCAATAAAGGCAAGAGCAAGTTCGGCTTTTTTCCAGGCAGGGACTCAAGATGTAGACAGGCTGCCCCGTACCCTTGTCAGGTTAGAGTCGGTACTGCTAAAAGCCGTTCACCTTTCGAAAGGAAGCGCTCTCCTCCGGTTTCTCAATCTTCTCCCAACTTGAGGAATGGAAGATAGAGCAGAATTGTGAGAATTAGTTCAGTATTAGTAAGAGGATATTAAAATCATCCTCCTTCTAAAAAATAATGCAACCAACCATTTACAGAAAGAGGGGCAATCGTTTGGAAGTTGAACAAGATTCGTACGAGCTCTCATTCATTGATTAGAGGCTCTTCCAGATAAGAAAGGCGTAAAATACGGACTTATCTCCAAGATAATAAAAGTGGAGAGATTCTCTTCGATCCTCGGTTGTCATTTGCGATCTCTTTCGACTAATACTCATTCGGATTATTGACGAAAAGAACGAAGAGAGTAAGATTTCCATTCTTTCTCTGCATGTCGGAAAGGAAAGAATGTCGTAGAAGGCTTGCTGTATACACTACTGAATGACAAGTCATATATCACCATAGTTGACCTTTCTGGTTCGCTACGGAATTATCTATATCCTTACAGGATTTTCCTAGTAAGGACTTCGCTTAAAATGTTTGTTACGACAATACCTACTCAGCTTCGGTATTTAACAAAGGTTGTTTGGCTTAAATTTGCATTATTGAGAGCTTTCTTAGACTCGAGAATAATTTTATTATATCCATTCATTGAAGGGAGTAACTGGCAACTCAGAATGAATGCAGCCAGGCAGTGAACGAGACGGCTGTAATTGTGAGCCAATCCAGTACCATCCGGTTCTTGGTCGTGAACGGTTGGTTACATCTCTCTCTCCTAAGGGATCGAATGCTTCACTGTATATTCCCCCTACAATCAGGGACTTAACCACGAATTTGAGGGATTTTTAGGCAAACATGAATAACATCGTATTCGTTTTGCTAAGGATCTCTCTCTGCCTCGGCGAGGAAGAATGTAGTAGAAAATTCACCTAAATATAACGGTACGGTTAAGCCTTATGCACACACCGTGGTTAATTACAGAGTTCCTACTATCCTTAACAAAGATTTCCTAGATGAATGCTGTTTACCACAATGTGACGGTATTATAAATGATTTTAATTCGGCAGAGCACGATTTAACCTATTTGGAAACAGACACGGAACGTAACGATCCTTACCAGGTTCGATGCGGGATTTTGCACGTCCGTGAGAACCTTTTTGATCGACGATAATAACTGTTAAGGTATGTTTTAACATTTATTGGAAAGAGTGTCAGACCCTGCGGAAAGTATTCACAGATCTCTTCGCAAGGCAGAAGATGAACGAGCTTCTTATAGATTGCTTCCTTTTCCTCGAAACAAGAGAGGTAGCAAGATACGCCATCTTTTTTCCCCTAGTTATATATATTCCTAACAGATATTAAAATAAATGGGCATCAAAGGAAGAAGATGAATGCATCATTTTGGCAATAAAAAGGTTGGATTCACAGAGGTCACGTTCTTCAATTTCATGTGTCGGAAGGTTTTTCTCTAGAGTAGAGATTTTATCGGAGTCTATTATAAATATTGGACCTGAAAAACCTATCCACTCTGAGTCTGTCTGCGTGCAGACTGACCAGAAGTAAATATGAATGAGAGGATTTTTCAAGGGAAGCTTGATAATTCCTTTAAATATGTTAAAGACAGAGTTGTTGTAGATCGTGCTAGATGGAAAGGGGAAACTGTCCTCTTCCGATACCTCTGTGAACCACATAATGGTTTTCTTCCCTTTCAGAGGGAAGAATCACCTTGGTATTTTATGCTATCAATGAACACAGTAAAAAGATATACTCTGTCTCGACAAAGAATATTAGAGATAGTAGAGAATTAAGATCTTCGGGATCTTATACAATACCTCTATACGATAAGAGTAAGAGATCTTATACTTAGAATGGGATCCAACAAGATGGAACTGCTCCTAATCAAATGTTTCTCTTGGTCCTAAACGATCAAAAGGGCAAGTGAAATTTTGGGCTTTAGAATCTGGAATCAAATTCTATGAAGACTCGGCAATGGGTTCTGGCCAGCATAGTATGTTTGGCAAAAGAACTAAAGCCTTTTATTCCTGGATCAACGCTTTCAGATAGAGGTTTCGTTGTCCGAGTAATGTATTGACATTGTCATCTTCAGAAGAAGACAAGGTTTAAACGTTTACTGACAGAGTCTTTGGAACGCGATGAGGGCTCAAACTACTTCCCAAAAGGGTCAGAGAGATACATTCAAGAGCTAGAAATCAGGAGTCCTACCAATTTCAGCTCAGAATCTCTTTAAGCTTCCAGGCTCCTTCCCTTCCTTCGGGCAAGGATAGGGAAGCTTCTGCAACGAGAAAACTCATCAACATTTAGGAGGAGAACTCGTTAGCAACGGAAGTATTCAATACGGATCCTCCTCGGAGGAAGACTTGTCTCTCGGACTTTTAGATTTCCTATCGTCTACTGGATGTAGCTGACTAAATTTTGATGAATGTGCAGGAGCAATTAGCGTCTTTGGTAGGAGTACTTTCTAAAGAGCCTACTCGTAAAAAGGATGACAGGCTTCCGATTAAGAGATCCAAATACCGATCTCCTGTCGGGCGCGACGAACCCTACAGGGGAGTTGTCGCACAAGCGGCCATCTCTGGGGGGAGCGGTGCGTTAGGCAGGCGAGACGTGGGAAAGGAAGTAACTCCTGCCAAGCATCTGGCGCCAACTAGGAGCCAGGCGCCAAGTGGGCGCAAAGAGCCTGACTTTACTGTAGATCGTTCTAGGCCCAGATCTTCATCCAAGCAACAAGAGCCAACTAGAGAAGAGAGAACTCCTGATAGGAGTATAGCGCCCGCTAAGCGCAATATACTTGCCATTTGAAAGGCGCATTCCATGAGCGATACTCCTACCAAGCCACAGGAGTATTCGGAACTAGATGCGCCTTCCATAGGTCAGGAGTATTTGGGAAGAGATACTCCTGCCAGGCGCCTTGAGTACTCTAACCTCGATACTCCTCCCAGGCGCCAGGAGTATTCGAAACGCGATGTGCCTACCAAGCACCAGGAGTATTCTGAGCTTAATACTCCTAACAGGCGCCAGGAGTATTTGGAGCGAGATGCGCCTTCTAGACGGCAGGAGTATTCGAGGAGTGTTACGACTGTCAGGCGCCAGGAGGACTGGTGCGAGGCGCCAGCCAGGCGCAAGCCAGGCGCTAGGTTTCATCCAGATGAGATCCAGCTCAAAGAAAGTCCTAGTCTTCTTTGAAACAATGGTGATCTCTAAAGCACTTCATAAGTGACTTGATGATACCTTTAAACAGCTGAGAATTTAAAAGCTCATGAAGTGCGAGCTTTTGCAAATTCTTGTTCTTTTCGTAACAATATGTCAGGAAGACATATTAGCTTTAACATATGAGGGATGCAACTACGTGTTGACTGCTCATTACACGAAGGACTTCAAGTTAACCTACGAGAGATCCTTCTCTCTTGGTTTATACGTATCAGCGGATACGTTGCTGGGATAAGGAGCCGACACTGATCCGTTAATAATGAGTTGAATTTATTTTAACTTAGTGATTTTTTTTTGAGGTTTGAAAGGAGTTTGGGGGATAACTCTTTTTCAATTTTAGCGCGAACCCTCATGTTAGGAACAGGTGATCAGGATCGGTGTTGCGCTCCTTAGTTATGCCAATAGGCGTAGGCATGTTGTCATATAAGCGGATTAGCACCCATTGACGAATGCCAATTAGGCTCGACCGAGTAAGTGGATAAGACCCCATCGGTAGACCCACAAGAACTCTTGGCCACAGATCACTATCTTGCTAAGGCTCTTGAGACGAAGCAGACTCCTATGCAATAGCTAGGAAGTCGACCCTTCGTCTAGAAACACAGAGGAACCAAGGTCTATAAATACCTACAACACATGTTGTTTACCTGTCTAGTCAGGAGTTAGCTGTCTCTTGCCCTCCACCAAAGGGTGTCAATCAGCTATGTATATATCTGACAGGTAAGTTGAATGTATGAAAATGATATTGTTATGATACAATAAAGTTTCATACATACTTACCTGGCAGATATATACGATTGAAGACCCACCCAGCCTCCCCGCAGGAGACAGGTGGAAGAGAGAATCTGATTAGAAAACGGGAATGGTTCCTAGTCCTGCCACCCAGCGGCAGGCCGGTAGATCACCTGACCATACCGGTGTACGTGTGCCGCGAAATTCGAATTTCTGTCGGGGACGACGGAGTCGATAGCTATGTATATATCTGCCAGGTAAGTATGTATGAAACTTTATTGTATCATAACAATATCATTTTGTTCATGAAACTTACCCAGCAGATATATATATAGCTGTATTTCTCCGAAGTCCAACAGAAATTTCAAAACTCCCGGCACACGCAGTGGTCGGCCAGGTAGTTAGTACCCATTCCCGCCGCTGGGAGGCGGGAGTCAGGAACCATTCCATTTTTCTATCCAGATTTTTTTCGTCGTCGCTCGTAATGAAAACACCTGTTTTCATTACCTCTGACCAGGATTTTGATTCTCCATTGCCACTTAAGTATCCTAATTATCTATTGAATGATTGACTTGGATGTGTGGCTAGGCATACGCTATCGTAATTTAATTAACCTTTGTTTAACTTGTCTGAATCTAGTTCGGCTAGTTTCAGACTGTGTTGTCTGCACAAGTAAGGTGAGGCTACCGAAAGTGTCGGTAAATCCTCATTTGGTATGCACGGGGGTTGAGAACGTTTTTTCTTTATTGAAAAATCGATGTAAGACGTGTGAGAGTTTGACTGATTCCGAAGGGAAGACAGATGATTCATATGTACGCAAATTAGAGCGGGATTGAATCGTGGGGTCTTCCTCAAGAAACTGCATTAGTAAACAGAAGTCAGGGTAATGAACCTACTAACCTTTCTGTAGACTTTGTTTTGCCTAACCCTGTAGTTTGGCCTACGAGCCATTAGGCTATGTCTACGAAAGAATGTCCTTTTCTGTTATTGTGGATTCCATTCGTAATTTGGAATCTAAAGTGCTCGCTCTCCAATCAGTGTTGTGAAGTGTAGTGCCCCCAGTGTTGTTGAGGGGGTGTCAGATCGGCCCTATAATGCCTCTAGGCCTGGACCTCTGTCGAACTTCCAAGCCCAGGAAGACGGACATGTCGAAAGCCGCAGGAGGGTTATGGGGAACCCCCACTGATCTGTGTCCCTCGGAGAACTGTAGACGATCCCCAGGCTGCCAAAAATAGTGCACGAGAACGGATCATGAAAGATTGCTTCTCGTCCTCCGAGGCGTCCTCCCCGCACAGGGGTTGGAGCTCTGGGAAGGACTCGCGCCCTCTAAAAAGAAGCTTTAGAGAAGAGGACGCTTCAACGTCCTCTCTCTCGTCGAGAGGGTAAGCGTCAGATCGGCCCTATAATACCTCTAGGCCTGGACCTCTGTCGGACTCCCCAGGACCAGGGAGAGGGCAATTGTCGCAAAGCCGAAGGAGGTTTTAACGGGGTTCCTCCCACATTGAAGTCTGGCGTCCCTTTAGGCAGAACCTGTACAGAGCCCACAGGCTGCAAAAGAGTGTGTTCGTGCGCGTTCCCATCTGTGAGGGATTTTCCGTCTTAAAGAGGCGTCCTCCCCCGAACAGTAAGTTGGAGCATGAGGAATAAACGCTCTTGCGTCCTCTGAAGAGAACA
The DNA here is from genome assembly GCF_015104395.2 of Macrobrachium nipponense. Classification (NCBI taxonomy): domain Eukaryota; kingdom Metazoa; phylum Arthropoda; class Malacostraca; order Decapoda; family Palaemonidae; genus Macrobrachium; species Macrobrachium nipponense. The sequence continues at coordinate 18,008,738 of NC_061109.1, read as the reverse complement.
AAGACGTTAGATGTCGCACAGGCGGCCATCGTCAGTAGTTTCTTAGACGAGCACGCAGAGCCTCTTTGCGCTGCTCCTGCTTTACGGGCTTCACCTTTATTAGCGTCCTCCCCGAACAGTAGTTGGAGCATGAGAAGACGCTCATGTCCTCTGAAAAGAACAAAGACGTTAGATGTCGCACAGATGGCCATCGTCAGTAGTTTCTTAGAGGAGCACGCAGAGCCTCTTTGCACTCCTTCTGCTTTACGGGCTTCGCCTTTGTAGGCGTCCTCCCTGAACAGTAGTTGGAGCATGAGAAGACGCTCATGTCCTCTGAAAAGAACAAAGACGTTAGATGTCGCACAGGTGGCCATCGTCAGTAGTTTCTTAGAGAAGTACGCAGAGCCTCTTTGCGCTCCTTCTGCTTTACGGGCTTCGCCTTTTTACGTGACTACTCTCCGCCGCAAAAAAGATCAAAGACGCAAGATGTCGCACGGGAGGCCTGTGTCTTTGATCTCAGGGAAGAGGACGCTTCACGTCCTTTCTCATTTGCTGCTTTGCGGTCGTCACCTGAGAGTTTTGCTGCATGGACGCCTCAAAAGTGAACCAGGACGTCATCAGACGATGACGTCTTTGAACCCCCCTGTCGCTCCAAGAATAGAGCTGTGAAGGGACAGGTGAGAAGGAATAGGGCTTTCTCTCGCTCCTCTCCTTCTCATAGTATCAGATTTTTCACCTGAAAAGGAACATTCAAGGAAAAACAAGGGTGGGTCCTCCAAGTTTGGACTGGCAAACATCGACTTGCTTCGTTGCCGACTGGGAGACAGGCAGAACCGCGTCCTGGAAGAAAAGATGATATATTGCCATTAAAAGATCTAAGCGGTCTCCCTCTACTGCGGATCGCTCTTCTCTTTCACCGGTTGCTACGCCTTCTAGATTAGTGCGTCTCACCTGCCGTTATGTAAAAAACATGAGAAACTTCCTCCTTAAGATTCTTATATCGAGAGGAAGAAAGCTGTCCCTACTATTATAGGGTCTCTTTTTATCCGTAAACTGACGTTATTTTTGTTGCAAACCAAGGTGTGTTGCAAGCTGAGATACTCGATGCTCCTAGTTCGACCCTGAGGGAGCGTGGTGTTTACAAGCGTGACGTTTCTATAAATGCTAAGCTGGACGCTTATTTAGACACCTAGCATGACGCTCGGCTGGACGCCGAGCGTGGCGCTCGGCTGGATGTCAAGCGTGACGCTCGGCTGGACGCTGAACGTGATGCTCGGATGGACGTTGAGCATGACGCTCGAATGGACGTTTTGTGGACATTCATCAGGATCACAACATGATATTTGTCTGCAAGCTCGTCGACAATCTGACTTTCGTAGAGACTCCCATCAAGAGAGTGCAAGAAATTATTACCTCTATATCGGAATTTTTAGTGACTAATATTCAGAAAGCACCTATTACGTCACAACAGCAATCTTCATCAAGGATTGAATCGAAAGGACTTATATCACCGTCTTCAGGAGTCCCCTCTGCCGCTCATATAGAAGAAGGACGACTTAGTAGGATGTCAGAAGAAACTGACGAGGACCACCTTCTATGTCAGCTGCGTCTGATTATTAGGTATTGGTTCTTTTGCTTCGAGCTTCAGTTGGAGACAAATTCCAACCTGTGGCTCCTCGCTATCCTCCTTCTCAGTTTTCGTTATCGAAAACCGACAAGATTCCTGGTTTGTTCATAAAACTTGCCCGGCGGATGTATGTATAGTTGTGTTTCTCTGAAATACAGCTATATATATATTTATCTGCCGGGTAAGTATGAACAAACTTTATTGTATCTTAACAATATCATAATTATTAAAAGGAAGAAGTCTCTTTCAACGAAAATAGCTTTTAAAAAGGTTCAAGATTGGATGGAGTCGAGAAAAGCGCAAAGAAAGACTTCTTTTGCCCAGCCTCTGTCAAGTCTATGCGGCAAGGCAGGTATTGGGTGGGATACAAGTAAACATATCGGTGTAAGAATTCTCGCATCGGAATAAGGTGACTTTTCCAGTCTGGTCGACGCTCCAAGGAGGTCTCTCCTTTCGTCAACAAAAGTTGCGCGAACTCCTGATGAAATGGCCTACCATCGGAAGAGCTCTCATTCATTAGTCAGAGTCTCTTCCACGAAATAGAATGAAGTTTAGGTACAATAACATAAGAAGTTTGAACTGTCATTTTCGGTCCTCGGTTTTCACTTGAGAAGATTCCTCGAATAATTTTAATTCGTTCGTTTGGAAGAACGAATACAGTATATTTTCACTCTCTCTCTTCCTTGCAGAAGAAAGAATGTAGTAGAGAATTAGCTGTCCAAGTGATTACAATACTTATGTATTTTTTCTTTGCGTTATATTACTACTGTATGGATCAAGTCATATACGCACATCGTAATTACTGATACGGATAGTAACCGAAACGACTCGTATTCTAAGTGTACTTAATCGGTCCTTCCTGCAAACTTCCAGGAGTTTCCGGTGTAAGGACAACGCTAAAATGTATTGTTACAACACCACCAACTCAGCTTCTGCATCTAGCGTATTCGGTTTCACATAAATATGCCTGCTTGAGAATTCTCTTCTAATCGATAATAGTAACAGACCTATTCCTTTGTAGAATAGAGTAGCTGGTAACTCAGGCAGAGTAGTGCGATAACGACCCATCGGATATAGCTGCTGTCATTTGTAGATGCCGCCAGTATAATTTTAACTCGGTACTTCCCTGCAACCTTCCAGGAGTTTCCGATTTAGTTTTTGGATATTTAAGCGTAGTGTTATGACAACACAAAATCAGCTTCTGTATTTAGCGGATTCTGTCTGGCTTAAATCTGCCAACTTGAGAGTTTCGTGCTGTTCAAATAATGAAAAATCTATTCCTTCGTAATATGGAGTAGCTGGCAACTCCGGCATAATACTGCGAGAAGTTGAACGTAAGCTGCTGTCACCCAACTCAGTATCAGCTAGCTTGCTGTTATGCGCTGTCGTTTAAGTCTCTCTCTCCCGCGGGATTGATTGACGAACCGTATCTCTGCCCTACAATCACGGACTTTGCCTAGGATTGAGGGAGATTCTAACATGCATTGAATAAACATTGCCTTCGTTTGCAAAACAATTTTTAACAGAGATATCTATTAGGCTTTTTGGTACTGTTTACTGCACTGTAACAGAATTCTGTACGAGTTTACCGCAGCATAGCATTATAATAATGCTCTCCTAATTATGAAGAGCGCAGCCTTCTTAGGGAAGGAAGCATGCTTAAGAGAGGTAATGGATGAATCTGCTGGGGACCATTTCCTCGCTGAAGAAGCTTCTTTTCCCTGAAAGGACTGCAATTCAGACCTCTACAGTTTTGTACTTCCGGAAAACTGAAGTAACATCAAAGATCGAGTAATGATTCTGAACATCTCTCAGTAGTTCAATGATCACCTCAGGTGATAGCGAGATGGTGCCAGGCATCCTGACAGAGGTTCAGAGGTCCTGCGACATAATCTAAAAGAATTGGAAGCAATTTGGTTGACTCTCCAGTTCCTGAAGAATGATGTTTTGGCCGTGTGGTTCAGATCAACTCTGACAATTCCATAGCTCTCTCACATCTCAAGAAGAGAGAGCCATTGATGGCCACAGGCACGGAGCGTATCGATCCTCCAGAGGTTAGCTGCACGATTGAAGGAAGTCCGTGCAAAGCTTCTCTATCGACAGCAGCAACTACTGACGTCTGAGTATTCTTTCCTTAGAAGTATGGCAAAAGTCGTGGGCTACTCTAATAGCCTCGCTTCGAGAGGTATCTCTAAACCGTTCGGCTCTGAGTCTGACTGCGTTCAGACTGTCAAGAAAGTGACCAGAATAGAGGTTTTTCAAGACTAATGGCTAGTGTCATACCAAGATAAAGCAGTTCTGCTATCTTGCAGTGTACCAATCGGAATGGGCCGTTTCTGGAGATAGGGCAGGAAGAATGGTTTTTCCTCCACCTCGACCTTTGTGAATTACATTACCATCTTCCCTTTCCGTCGGAAGAATGGGATGTACTAGCAGTCTCAACTATTGTAGAATACGGAAGTAGGTTGTTGGCGGCCTTTACGCTCAGATATTTGGATCTGCCAAACAACAAAGCCCTTTACGATCTATGAGGTCTGTGGAAATCTCGAAATTGGTTAGAATATTTCCTGTGTAACTTTTGCATGTGACCAAAATTCTAACCACTCTAGATAAGACAAAGAGGGTTAGTGAGGTTTAATACATCATCAGAGGTTTTGGCTTTAGAGGACATAATGCGGTGTGTTCTCTAAGCCTTTTGTTTTTACAAAGAATGAAAACCTGTTTAATCCTTGGCCAGAAGCTTGGAAATCAAGGGGTGCCATGGATTATTAGGCAAGAAACAGAGAGTCCTGTGACCTGTCAGGGCCCTCAAGTTTTATCTAGTTAAAACTAAAGAAAGCGGAGGTCCTTCGGACAATCTGCGGTGTTTCGTAAAAAGACCAGACTTGCCCAGGTCGAAGAACACCCTGGCGTTATTGTTGATGAGTTCTTTTAAAGAAGCTCATTCGTCATGTTTGGACAAAGATTTGAAATCTTTTAACTGAATGTTCACGAGGTGAGGGCGCGGCCTCGGAAGCATTACAATAGAGCATGGCACTCAGTATCATCCTGAGTGCCACGTTTTAGCGAAGCAACTTTGTGTTCATTTCACAATACCTGCGGGATGTGAAGACGACATATAAGATTTGCTGCTCGCTTGGGCCATACGTGTCTACAGACACAATCTTGGGGGCAAGAAGTATCACTCATCCTATCCTATAGAAAATGGTTAGGAAGAGTTGTTAATTATGTTTATTGGTTCGGCCGCCAGTGGCGGTCTTCTCAATCCTTAAGCCTTAGTTAGATATCCTTAACTTTGGCTAGGTTGGTCAGGTGGTGATATATATTACTTCTTAGCCCTCATGGTATGGTCAATATGGTCTAGTCACATTGTGGTCACGCTCCTGTTGACAGATCATCTAGAACTCGCCAGCTACATAGGTCACTACCTTGCTGGAGACTCTAGTAAAGCAGTAGCAGACTTGGGTGACAATAATCACGAAGTCAGCTATGCTAACAGGTAAGGAAGCAAGATGTCAGTCATCTGCACGCAATGTGTTTCCTAAAATCCTTTTCTGTCCCTCCCCACCTCCAAAGGTGGGATTTAGCTATATATATATCTGCTGGGTAAGTTTCATGAACAAAATGATATTGTTAAGATACAATAAAGTTTGTTCATACTTACCTGGCAGATATATATAATCAAAGTACCCACCCACCTCCCCTCAGGAGACTGTGGGAATAGAAAATCTGGATAGAAAATGGGAATGGTTCCTGACTCCCGCCTCCCAGCGGCGGGAATGGGTACTAACCACCTGGCCGACCACTGCGTGTGCTGGGAGTTTTGAAATTTCTGTCGGACTTCGGAGAAATACAGCTATATGTATTAGTCTTTTCGCTTTTGCGAAGGACTGTTTGTTTTTCCTTACGACTGTCATTCGTAAGTATTTCTGGTTCCTTCTTTCTCCTATGTGATATCTTAGTAAAGTGGTTCTTCTTAAATTAAAGGAGATGATTCAAACGGATAAGTTGAAAAATGTACAACAACTTTATTCTGTAACTCCATAACAAGAGAGACAGTTCGGTCGTGAGACCGTTACGTTTGATCGATAGGAATGAACTACCGTATTAGAGCATCACGTTGATAGCGAAACATTAGCTATCTCAGCGATTCACATAAAAACATACGTAGTCCGCCGGCTCGGAAGTTACAAGTTTCCGGCGTAGGTTAACAGGTCAACCGCTTCCCATGGAAGGCGTGTTGAAAAAGATAGACAATATACAACATGATGACATATCAAACAAACCTAAACCAGGCTACTGCAGACATCGCATAGCGTAATCTAGATCTGCCTTGGTCACGTAGGACCCTCCTAATGCCAATGACCTCAGGTCATGTGTTTTTATTTACAGATTATGTAATTCTAAAATGTATTTATTACATATATATATCTGCCAGGTAAGTATGAACAAACTTTATTGTATCTTAACAATATCATTCTTAGTAGCAGGACGCTTTTGAGAGCGGACGTCCGAGCTTTGTTACTGTGAGAATAAGAAGGCGTTCCCTCGCCCCTCGTATTCTCACACGATCAACCCTTCTCCTGAGACTGCTTCGTGCAGTCGGATTTCTCTCCGAGATGTATCTCGCTCTTCCCTGAAGGCAGTTTCTCTCGCTTGTTTTGACGCCTGTCAGGAGTGTGACGCTTTTCTGCACGCTTCTTTTGACGCTCGGATGGACGCCGAGCGCGCGCGCCAGCGCACGCCAGGTGTGTCGCCTGGCTGAACGTTTCTGTTGAACTCTTCAAGCTCTTGTTTACGATTTGGGCCTCAAGAATTTTTACCTCTACCTTCGGTGATACCTTATACCTCACATGCAAAGAATGTGAAGTAAGCAGTGCTTCGGAGGAAGCTTAAAGTGAACAGACAACTTCGTCTTCGAAACCCAGCAAGACCTCGGGTTTCGGGAATTCAAGAGGTCTCTGTCAATATTATATTGCTTTTCGCAAAGGTGGATGGAGTTAAGGAAAGCTCAAGGGAAGATCTCGTTTGCTCTACCGCAGTCAAGACTTTGCGATAAGGCAGTTACGGGTTATGTAAAAGCTCGACGTCCTGCACGTCAGGACTCTCGGCAACGTTCAGTAGGATTCTTGCAAAGGCACTCATCAAAAGGACGCTCTTCAGGAAAGCGCAAGACAGGACTTCCTTTGCCATACTGCCAATAAATTTTAAGCTTTAGCAGGCATTAGTTGTGATTCGGGAGAGGAAGCTGGTTGGAGAGTTTCTTCCTCTTCCCAGGGTAATTTTGCAAGCTTTTTAGCTCATCTGAAAGGGCTTTTCAGATGATAGATTTTGTTAGTTCCTAGTCGGGACTACGCTGCCGAATTGAACATCGTCGTTCTACCTGCCGTAAGCCCAGTCTCTTAACAGGAATCTTGCCCCTTCCTCGCTGAGAACGGGAATCGGAAAAATAAAATGCTCGACTTCCTGGATTACGTTTTGTCAATTCAGTGACTTTCCCCCATTGACAATATACTATCGTTTTGTCAAGTAAGTGGGTTTCCCCTTATTGACAAAATATCTCTTTGTCCCATAAATGGGTTAGTTCTCATTGACAAACATCTCATTACTTTATATTGCGTAAGCGGATAAGCTTTTATTGTAATATAATATCATATTTTGCCTTGCGTTATTTTACTACTGGTTGGTTCAAGTCATATACGCTTGCTGTAGTTACCTCTTCGGATGGCAACCGAGAGGTCTATTGTCTATTATTTAAGGACATTTAATCGTTACTCCCTGCAGCCTTCCAGGAGTTTCCGATTTATCTTTTACCGTTGTATAGTAGTGTTATGACGACACAAACGCATCTATATATTTAGCGTTTTCTGTTTCGCTTAAATATACCAGCTTGGAGTCTCTTTCTGCTCAAAAATAACGGACCTATTTCTTCGTAGAATAGGGTAGCTGGCAACCCAGGCATATAGTTAAGAGACGACGATCGTAAGCTGCTGCTGTGACTGTCCTCCAGTCCAACCGAGCCAGTACCAGCTCGTGCGCTGTTATGCGCGTTAGGTTTACGTCCTCTCTGCGGGATTGACTGACTAACCGTATCTCTGTGCTGGCGGTTTACATCTCTCCTGCGGATTGACTGACTAACTGTATCTCTGCCCTACAATCACGGACTTTAGCCTAAGATAGAGGGGATTTCTTACATGAATGAATAAACATTGCATTCGTTTTGCCTTACTATGTTCAACAGAGATATCTCTTACTCCTTTCGGTGCTCGTTACCGCACGGTTTAGGACTACGAGTCTACCGCAAAGCGCAGCCTTATTAGGGAAGAAAACATACTGTGTGAGGGAATGGATGAGCTTGCTGGGGACCATTTCCTTTCTAAAGAAGTTTGTTTCGCTGAATAGACTGCAATTCAGACCTCTACATGTTTTTCCTACCGGGAAACTGAAATTTATTCGAGATCTAGGAATGATTCTGAACATCTCTCAGTGCGTCAAGTATCAACCTGAGGTGATAGAAAAGAAAGGTGGCCGGACATCTGGATAGGGTTTCAGATGTCCTGGATCATAATCTGAAAGAAGTTGGATAAGCAATTCGGTCGTCCCTCCAGTCCTCGAAACGAGTTTTTGGAACCAGTGGTCCATATCAACTCTGATCTTCCACAAGCTCTCTCATATCTTAGGAAGTATCTTCTCTCGGTCCCTGTTCGGGTTTACGAGAAAGAGCCTATTATAACAACAGACGTAGAATGTAACGATCCTGTAGAGGTTCGTTACAGGATTGCAAAAGTCTGTATGAATCGTCTCGATCGACGGCAGCAACTACTGACTTCCGAGTGGTATCTTTCTTTAGAAGTATGTTGAGATTTGTGGAGACTTTAGGGACGTCCTTTCATTCATCTCTATGCTATGTTGAGGACGAAGAGGCTTCTTCTTCTCTGCTCCCTTATTCTCGATCCGGGAGCGGTACCATTAAACGCCATCCTATGATATTGAACGGGGATGGATGTTTAGTCTCTTTCCCCCTTTTTCAAACGCTTAGGAAATGTAATAAGATTATTTATGACGTCACAGGATATGTAATAAGATGATTTATGATGTCACAGGGAGCGACAATGACGCTGATCGCCCCATGTTGGCCTTCAAGATCCTAGATTCACAGAGGTCACGTCCTTCCTAGTTCACTTTCCAAGGACCTTTTCCGAGAGAGTCGGTCTACTCTAACACGAAAGGTACCTATAACCTCTCCGCTCTGAGTCTGACTACGTTCAGACTATCAAGATGTTGACAGCATAAGATTACCGTCTTCCCTTTCCGTTTGAGGAATGGGATAAGCTGGCAGTCACATCTATTAAAGAATACGCAAATATGTTGTTGATGGCCTTTGGGCTCAGAGATTTGCTTCTGTCAAACAACAAAGCCCTTCACGATCTTTGAGTTCTGTGGAATCTCGAAACTCGCTCACCATCTACTTTTTGTCTCACCTGTTTTCTCGGAGTCAGACACTCGTGCGAGATCAGGCGACATATAGTAGCCCTGAGTTTCTTGTTGACAAAGTCGGTTGCGTTTATACACCCCGATGATCGTTTTACATGAGACCAGGTTGGACTGTCAGGCATTCCGTCCGTTTGGGACCTGAATCGCCTTTTTGCTCCTTGCTCCTTTCTCCTGGCACCAGAAGCTCGAGTCAGGAGTTGCTCAGGAGTTGATTCGCTAACGACGTTGGGTTGCGTTGATACACCCCCCAAGGTTTGCTTAGCTTGAATCGCCCAGGCAGTCCAGACACTCATCCTTCAGCGAAGAATAGTGCCTTATGGTCTTCAGGGTACAGCCTTGCTGTCCTTGATTCGTCTGACTGGTCAACTGGTCGGTCACTTGACTTTAGTACAGACGGACTGACTGTGCATGTCCAGATCGAAGCTTTCTATATGGAACTTAGACGTAGTCTGAAGTTCTTGATGTCAAAGCATTTCGAACCTCTCCTTTTGGTTAACTTATTGCACGTGACCAGAAAGGCCTATTTTCTAACCACTCTAGATACGACAAAGAGGGTTAGTGAGGTTTTAAGCCATCGTCAGAAGTTTTGGCTTTAGGGAACACAATGCGGTGTGTTCGCTAAACCTTCCGTTGTGGCCTAAGAATGGAAACCCGTCTAGTCCTTGGGCCAGGAGCTTGGAATCAAGGGATGGCAAAAGTTATTGGGCAAGAGCCAGAGAGAGTCCTGTGCCCTGTCGGGTCTCTCAAGTTTTATCTACATAAAGCTAAAGAAAGTCGAAGTCCTTCGGACAATCTGCAGTGTTCCGAAAAAGACCAGACTTGCCCATATCAAAGAACACCCTGGCTTTAGTGTTAAGGACTCTTTCAAAAAGGCTCCTTCATTGTGTTTGCACAAAGATTTGAAATCTTTTGATCTGAATGCTCACGGGCGCGGCCTCGGAAGCATTTCAACAGAGCATGGCACTCAGTAACATACTGAGTACCACGTTTTAGCGAAGCAACTTTGTGTTCACTTCACACTTCCTGCGGGATGTGAAGACGGCATATGAGATCTGCTGCTCGCTAGGGCCATACGTGTCTGCAGACACAATCTTGGGGGCAAGAAGTACCACTCATCCTATCCTGTAGAAAATGGTTAGGAAGAGCTCTTAATTTAGTTATTGAGTCGCCGCCAATGGCGACTTCTTAACTCTTAAGCCTTAGTTAAAAACACCTTAACTTTGGCTAGGGGTTGGTCAGGTGGTGATATACTATATATATATATATATATCTATATATATATATATAGTATATATATATATATATATATATATATATATTTAATTTATTTATTTATTTTACCTCTTAGCCCTCATGGTATGGTCAATATGGTCTAGTCACATTGTGGTCACGCCCCCGTTGACAGATCATCTGCAGTGCACCAGCTTTATAGGTCTCTACCTCGCTGGCAACTCTAGTAAAGCAGAAGCAGACTTGGGTGACAGTAATCACGAAGTCAGCTATGCTAACAGGTGGAACCAAGATGTAAATCATCTGCATGCATTTGTTTCCCAAAATCCTTCTATTCTGTCCCTTCCCACCTCCAACGGTGTGATTCAGCTATATATATATCTGACAGGTAAGTTTCATGAACAAAATGATATTGTTATGATACAATAAAGTTTGTTCATACTTACCTGGCAGATATATATAATCAAGTACCCACCCACCTCCCCTCAGGGGACAGTGGAAATAAAAATTATGAATAGAAAATGGGAATGGTTCCTGATACCCGCCTCCCAGCGGCGGGAATGGGTACTAACCACCTGGCCGACCACTGCGTGTGCCGGAAGTTTTTTAAATTCTGTCGGACTTCAGAAAATACAGCTATATATATATCTGCCAGGTAAGTATGAACAAACTTTATTGTATCATAACAATATCATTTTCTGGTTAGATTACAACAAAAATTTTGAGGTTATGATGATTTTCGACACTTTTTATGTCGTATTTTTCCATGTTTTTTAGTGACGCCTCATATGCAGAACTAGTTTCCGAGCGAATGAATACATATTAGCTTGTGGTGCACAAAGTTTACATATAACAGTCCAAAAGCGCAAATAATGAAAAAATCATTGCTTGATTACAACGCAAATTCCAAGTATCCAAAGAGAGACATTATCCAGTAATTTGATCAGAGAGAGAGAGAGAGAGAGAGAGAGAGAGAGAGAGAGAGAGAGAGAGAGAGAGAGAGAGAGAGAGAGAGGCGTCTTCCGATGCTCCGAGTTAAGGACAGAGAAGTGTTCGTTTCATTAAACGGCCTCTGACTCATGCCAGTAAATGTTTTGTTGATACTAATAATATAAGCCTACTTAAAGATACGTTTACTTTAATTAGTCTAAATGATACGTAAATAGTAATCAACTGTTCTTGTAGCCCTCAAGATTTGGCAAAATCAAAGTATCCAAAGAGAGACATTATCCAGTAACTGGAACCTTGACATACGAATTGGATACTTGGAATTTGTTCTGTTACCATCGTCGTATATCAAAACAGTTGTATCTCAAAGCATTTTTTCCCATTAAAAATAATGTAATATGTATTAATTCGTTCTAGCGCTATGAAACCACACCTAAACACAGCTAAATTACATATAATATACACAATTTATTCACAAATAAATGAGTAATAACACACATAATGATAAAATAACATAGCAATGTGATAAATGATAATAAATGTTAATAAAATCAATTAAAAAAAAGAAAGGAATTTTACTTACCACAACGAAAGATGATGTGAGGCCAGCAGGGGGAGGAGGTAGGGAAGGGTGGCAGGGAACGATTTGTTCTCTTTTTATTTACGTATGTACACTAATAACTACGTAATAAACACAAATGAAATAACATTACTAAACTAATTTTTATTTATTTTTTTTAATCAGTTCGTAGTTTAGAAATAATGGTGATGCCTTTGGAAGGTTTTTATAGCTTCCTTCTGCTTGATGATCGTGGATATTGTAGAAGGATTTTGACCATACTCGTTTGCCAAATCAAAATCATTTTCTTGGGTTTTTTCTTATCACCTGCTTTGTCTTTAGCTTTGAGACCCATGGTTAATAATAAAATAGACAAAATAACACGAAAAATAGGCGCAAATACAACGAACTAAACAACGACATGTTAACATGCAGCACCAACAAACAAACAGACTGAACGCCATTGATCGGTCGCCTATACAACTAACACTCATCGCAAAATCGTATCTCAAATATTTCGTTGTATATCAAAGCTTATATTTTCGCAAATTTTCTGTTGTATCTCAAAACATTCGTATATTAGGGCAATCGTAGAGAGAGAGAGAGGCCTTGGCAACAATGGTCTCGGGGATTGACGTAACGTTTATTTTCTGAACAGATAGGACAGAGAAGTGTTCGTTTCATTAAACAGCCTCTGACTCATGGCAGGAAATGTTTTGTTTTGCAATAACTAATATTAATCCAAGCCCTATTTGGAAGAATACCCGTTTTTTACTTTAATTAGTCCCACCCGCCCCTTATGATAACGTAAATAGTAATCAGCTGTTCTTGTAACCCTCAAGATTTGGCAAAATCACTCCAGGTTGTACATAAAACTTCAAGAATGTAGTGTCACCAGAGGATTACAATAGTTTTTACCTTCAAGAACCAGCATTCTTTTATGAAAATAACTCCAGGTTGTACATAAAACTACAGGAAACAACATGTAGTGTAACCAAAGGATTACAAGTAAGGTTTTTATAACTTTTTATTAGTTTAAGACATATTTCCAAGCGTCGTTCCTGCTTACGACGATTTTCGGCTTATGACGCGTCTCAAGAACGGAACCCCCGTCGTAACCCGGGGACTGCCTGTACTGAGGGATACTCTTCTACAGATGGTGAAACAAATGTAGGACAAGAGGGCCATCGAACTAGTGCTGGATCCCCACTCCCCGGGATTTTACAATTGCCTTTTCCTAGTCACGAAGGCTTCGGGGGGGTGGAGACCAGTCCTAGATGTAAGTGCACTGAACAGATATGTGGAAAAGGAAAAGTTCAGCATGGAGACATCTGCTTCGGTTATGTCAGCCCTACGCCCAGGAGACTGGATGGTATCCCTCAACCTACAGGATGCCTATTTCCACGTCCCGATTCACCCTTCGTTGAAGAAGTACCTTCGTTTCATGATAAAGGGAAGGATCTATCAGTTCAGGGCCTTGTGTTTCGGCCTGTCCACAGCTCCTCAGGTTTTCACGAACTTGATGAAGAATGTGGCAAAATGGCTTCATCTAAAGGGAATAAACATCTCCCTTTACTTAGACGACTGGCTCATCAGAGCCAGATCGAAGAGCCAGTGTTTGGAGGACCTTACAACGACATTAGACCTCATAAGGTCACTAGGATTACTCATAAACCTCGAGAAGTCTCAGATGATCCCCAGCCAGAACATGGTGTATCTGGGTATTCGGATGGATTCTCGGGGTTTTCAAGTTTTTCCTTCTCAGGAGAGACTAGCACGAGGTTGCTTAAAAGTCTCGAACTTCTTAGGGAAGGAACGCAGTTCAGCGAGGGAATGGTTGAGCCTTCTGGGGACCCTTTCCTCGCTGGAACAGTTCTTTCCTCTGGGAAGACTTCATCTTCGTCCCCTGCAATTCTTCCTAAGAAAGTCTGGAGTTGGAAGACATGACAGCTCTCAGACTCATTTCCGATCCCACTAGAAGTGAAAGATCACTTAAAGTGGTGGTTGCCCCCTCTAGAGGAAAACAAAGGTGTGCCCCTGGAAATTCGGAACCCAAACCAAGTGTTGTATTCCGACGCTTCGGAGACGGGATGAGGAGCAACTCTAGGAACAAGAGAAGTGTCAGGCACCTGGACAGAAGAACAGGTGTCATGGCACATCAACTGCAAGGAACTCTTAGCCATACATCTTGCACTGAAGGGCTTCGAGTCAATAGTCAGAGACGGGGTGGTCCAGATAAACTCGGGCAACACCACCACTCTGGCATACATACGGAAGCAAGGCGGGACGCATTCGCTCTTCCTCTTCGAATTGACGAGAGATCTTTTAGTCTGGGCAGAAGAAAGGAATATAACACACTTGACGAGATTTGTTCAGGGAGAGAGAAAAGTGAGAGTGGACAGGCTGAGCAGGAGGAACCAGGTCCTTCCCACAGAATGGACCCTCCACTCAGAAGTGTGTCAGGGTCTCTGGTCTATTTGGGGGAGACCTCAAATAGACCTGTTAGCCACGTTCCTCTCCAAAAGGATAGACATCTTCTGCTCGCTGGTAGAGGACCCCAGAGCATTCGCAGTCGACGCCCTTCTCCTCGATTGGTCGGGCCTAGATGCATACGCCTTTCCCCCATTCAAGATCCTGGGGGAAGTGCTCAGAAAGTTCGTGGCCTCAAAGGGGACAAGGATGATACTTATAGCCCCATTTTGGCCCGCTCAAGATTGGTTCACAGAGGTAATGGAGTGGACGGTGGACTTCCCCAGATCTCTTCCAAACAGAACAGATCTGCTCAGACAACCCCACTTCGAGAGGTATCATCTGACTGCCTTTCAACTATCGAAAGACTTGTCAGAGCGAGGGGCTTTTCTCACAAAGCTGCAAGCTCTATCGCTAGAGCCCGCAGATCTTCAACAATGCGAGTATATCAATCAAAGTGGGAAGTCTTTAGATGGTGCAGGTGAAAGAAGCTGTCCTCCTCCAATACCTCTGTGACCAAAATTGCTGATTTCCTTCTTTTCCTGAAGGAGGAATCACATCTTTCTGTTTCCACCATAAAGGGATACAGAAGTATGCTTTCAGCCGTATTCAGGAATAGAGGCTTAGAATTGGCTGACAATAAGGATCTACACGATCTGATTCAGTCTTTCGAGACTTCAAAGTCTAGAAACCCAAGAGTTCCAAGCTGGAATCTGGACGTGGTCCTGAGATTCCTGGCTTCGGAAAAGTTCGAACCTCCACATCTTGCCTCCTTTCGGGACATTACAAGAAAGTGTTTGTTTCTGTTGTCTCTCGCTACGGCCGAGAGAGTTAGCGAGTTACACGCCCTAGAGTCTCGTGTGGGTTTTAAAGGAGACGCAGCTATCTGTTCGTTTCAGACATTGTTTCCGGCGAAAAACTAAAATCCTTCAAAGTCATGGCCCAGGAGTTTCGAAGTGAAAGGCTTGTCTAACCTAGTAGGTAGGGAGGCAGAAAGGTCCCTTTGCCCGGTCAGAGCTCTCAAATTTTACCTTAATAGAAAGAAGCAGATGGGGGGTTCTCAGCAAGGTCTATGGTGCTCTGTAAAAGACCCGAAAAGACCTATGTCAAAAAATACCTTGGCCTTCTTTGTTAGAAGTGTAATAACGGAGGCGCATAATAATTGCCCAGATGACTCCTTCAAACTTCTTAGAGTAAAAGCTCATGAAGTTAGAGCAGTTGCGACGTCACTTGCCTTTCAAAGAAATATGTCACTGAAGGATATCCTCGAAGCGACATATTGGAGATGCAATTCAGTTTTTGCATCTCATTACTTGAAAGACGTAAGGGTAACTTACGAGAAATGTTTTTCTCTCAGTCCATTTGTGTCAGCGGATACGGTCCTGGGTCTTGGAGCAAAAACCGATCCTTAAATTATTTATACGTACGTAACCCTCTTGTTAGATATGTTCCTGACTTTCTGCTGGCAAGAGTGCTAGATGTCGCACAGGCGGCCATCACTTTTACTCAGTAAGGAATTCGGGTTGTATCTGACTAGTAGAGGGGTACAAAATTTTTTTTTTTGTACTTTATTGTTTGCGTGATTTATGTGTGATTCGAGTTAGTGGTTGTTTGTGAGGAGTTCGGGTGATCGGAATCGGTGTTGTGCTCCTTGAATAAGGCGTGTTGTCATGTTAGTGGGTTAGCATCCATTGACAAATGCCAGTTAGGCTCTGCCGAGTAAGTGGATAAGACCCCATCGACAGACCCACAAGAACTCTTGGCCACAGATCAATATCTCGCTAAGGCTCTTGAGGCGAAGCAGACTCCTAGGCAGTAGCCATGAAGTCTTCCGCCTAATCAGGTAGGAACCAAGGTCTATAAATACCTACAACATATGTTGTATACCTGTCTATTTCAGTAGTTAGCTGTCTCTTACCCTCCACCAAAGGGTGCCAATCAGCTAAGTATATATCTGTCAGGGAAGTTGAATGTATGAAAATGATATTGTCATGATACAATAAAGTTTCATACATACTTACCTGGCAGATATATACGATAAATGGCCCACCCAGCCTCCCCATAGGAGACAGGTGGAAGAGAGAAAATCTGATAGAAAACGGGAATGGTTCCTAGTCCTGCCACCCAGGGCGGGGTGGTAGATCACTTGACCTACCTGTAGCGGGTGCCGCGAAATTTGAATTTCTGTCGGGAATGACGGAGTCTATAGCTAAGTATATATCTGCCAGGTAAGTATGTATGAAACTTTATTGTATCATGACAATATCATTTTATCTCAGTTTACCAATTGCTTATGTTCTTAACAATGTAGTGGGAACCACAAAAATATGTTGGAGTATTTGATTTAATAAAAGGAATAGTTCAAATAGCACTGGTATGATATACTACTAAGCTTTTCTGAAAATATAAGGGAGAAACTGTAGGATTTGAAGGTTTGAGCCCCAAGAAGATTAGAGGGATATGTATGTTAGATATACGTATTTGACTTTGTTGTATTGTTTCAGAGTGTACATTATGGCTAAGAACACATTAAGTAGTGAATTTCGTAACATTGATGTGGACCAGTACAATGAAGACAATTACAAAGATGATGATGGGGAGCCCCAAAGTCCACCCATAGGAATAGATGAAGCTACTATAGTATCACACATGAATGCAGGTGAGGAGTCAGCCAGTAGACTTTTACTGAATTGCTCAGTACTATTTTACATTTGCTTATGATCAGCAAATTTACTTGAAGGGAATGTATTTCTTATCTTTGGAATGATATAGAAGGTGCTTGGAGGTCACTATTTAACTGTAAGTATCAAAACTCTTGGAATATAGATGATAGATTTCCTTTGTCTTTGCTGTAGTTTGAAATTTGTTTTTATATACTGAAGTATATTGATTTGTAAGATTTTCTGGGCTCGACTTGTGTCGTCCCGTGAATGCTCCTTATAGCACTCATTTCTAAAGTATAGATAATTGCTAAATATACAAGAGAAAAAGCCATATGGAATGCCAGGGTTACTACCCGGCTCGCTCACCCTCATAGGCCGTCGGTATGGTATCTGGGGCATGTGAAAACCACTACCAGAGGTCCTCTGCCAATTAGACTTCTCCCTTCTCAAATTCCCCTGCTCTAGAGAGGAGCCATTCCACGGCCATCTACTGCCCACTACTGCTACTACTAATGCCCCGCCCGACATTCCTTTTATAGCACTTGTTGCGCTCGCACGTGTGTGATATCGTGGCAAGCTTTTGTGAATTTTCCAAGATGTCTGAACGTCGGGAAACATCCTCACCTAAGTTGAGTACTGCAATTGCCAACTTTGTTCACAGTAGGGTAACGATGCATCTTTTATGATATTGTTTTGGGAGCACCTACAGATTAGCGGGCCCACCCAAAACCAATATGGCGGCGACACCAAAACAATAACAAAGAAAGTAGTTCCGAAAGTTAAAGCAAAATGGTAAAGGGGGACCCCATTGGGAATCCGGGGTTTTTGGGTGGGGGGAGTCGGATACGAGTGGCGATGACCACCGAAAACTTTATATAAATGGTAATGGGGGAGCCTGTTGGGAACTGGGTGTTTTTGGGTGGGGGGAAGCAGAGACGGTGTGTGTGGGAGGAAAATAACATAAAATTTAACAGTAGGTTGACCCCTTACTCTGCAACTGCGATGCCTACTACTTACCCAAAGTTGGGACTTATTGCCTATTTTAAATATGTTGACCCCTTACTCTGCAAACTCGATGTGGGCTATGCTAGCCCACTGCTTACCCAAATTTAGGACTTCTTACCTATTTTACTCTACAAACGGGAAACGGACCCAGGTAGCCTACTGTACCGGAGCGACTACATATCCGCTGACGATCGATTTATGTGTGCTGTCAGTAAGGCCGTGGTGGAGCAGCGCTTCGCGCCTTATCCGCATATTTAAAGATTCTTGGCAAGCACAGCATGTTCCGGCAAGAGGTAATGTTGCGCTGCGCACGCTAGCCACAGGGGTTACAGTGGGCCGACCAACCTAACCGCCTGGCTGGGCAGTCTAACTGCAGACAATCCACCAAACCGCGTGGCTGGGCGGTCTAACCGCGGACAATCCACCAAACCGCGTGGCTGGGCAGTCTAACCGCGGACAATCCGCCATCTTGGAGCGAGTACATATCCGCGGACGATCGATTTGTGTGTGCTGTCAGTAAGGCCGTGGCGGAACGGCGCTCCGCGCCTTATCCGCATATTTAAAGATTCTTGGCAAGCACGGCATATTCCAGCAAGAGGTAATGTTGCGCTGCGGGCGCTAGCCACAGGGGTTACAGTGGGCCGACCAACCTAACCGTGTGGCTGGCCAGTCTAACCACTGACAATCCGCCAACTGTCCCAGTGATAACGAAGGTTGTGACCTAACCAAAGAAACCTACCTAACCGCACTTAAAATGTAAACTACCCGTAAACTACCCTAAATACATTATTGCACTTACCTTAGACTTGAAAATCTTCCATGTCAGAGTCGGAGAATTCTGGTAGGGCGATTCTGGGCCTTTTGACTGGGGGCGGGACGTCTAGCATTGACATTTCGGTTTGAACACCGCGGTCACGGGTTTGTTGAGGTGGTTGAGTACTGTGGGACAAAGGACTTATTTTCCTTGGCGTTGACTCTGCTTTCTTTAATGGGTAAGTGCGTTTAATGAGGTCGAGGAATGTTTTGAAAGGGCAACCGCTGTTATTAAAGTAACTTTTTTAATGCAATACATAGAAAAATACGAAGGGTACAGAGATTTCACCGTACCACTCCGCGGCAAAACGTTTCGTTTTAAAATCCACTATGTAGATTCGATAGTGTTGGTGTGTATGTTTTTGTCGGTTGGATCGATGAAGTGTAAAGAGTGATTGATATTTAAGTGTTCTTTAAAGTGCTTACTTAGTGTTGTGTATGATTTCCAACAGTCTGAAATAATGATGGAATCTGGGTGAATATTTTCAATGAGGATGGGAAGCAGGGTTTCGGCCGATCGGTCCTGAATGACTTGGAAAAATGTGTCCTTTGTTTCGCAGTCTATTCCACCTAAAACCCAACAACCATCAACACGCCGGCCTTTGTTGAATTTACGTTTGCCAAACTTTGACTCGTCAATTTCAACAATGTGGCCCGGTCCACCGATTTTGCGATTGTCCTGAACCAAAATGTCGATACAGACTTCCCGGCAGAAATTATACCAGTCCACCATGGTGTTAGGTGAACCGATCTGAATTGTCATTTGCACAAAGGCCTGTGGTAGCTCGTGGATACAGCCATAAATTAATTGGAGTATTGTGCCGAAATCAAGGTGTGAGCGGGAGAAGAAAGAGCCGTTCCGTATCGCGATTCTTTTACGGCATGTGCAGAAGTTGCACCGCCACATAAAACTGTCTTCCTCTTTAACGAGGCTGACGGTTCCCACACTACACTGGTCGCAAGTTCCATTAAAATCGCCCAAAAGTCCGCTCTTGAATAGATATGTACGTAGTACATCAACGTCTTGACAAAATGTATAAAGAACACCGAAAGTAACTGGACTTGCAGCCAAAAAAGCAGCGAGGGATGGGTGTGATGTGACCGGAGACACCATGTTGACTGCTTTGAAAACTCGTGGGGTCGAGCTAGGTGAAAGGGCATGCCGGGTCGAAGGGACTACTTAGCGCGGCGGATGGAGTTGGGTGTTGTGCGGCCCGGGAAATTGGAAATTGGCTCCCAAAACTGTAGGTAAATAATTACGGGATACGCCTACATCGTTACCCATGTGAATAAAGGCAATGGGAGCTGGGTGAGGTTTTTATAGGAGACTTGTTTTGATTATTCACGGCGCGGAGGAGTCACCATGCTGAATTGTTTTAATGTTGTCGCCGTGCGGCCCGGGAAATTGGAAATTGGCTCCCAAAACTGTAGGTAAATAATTATGGAATACGCCTACATCGTCACCCATGTTAATAAAGTGCGATATCGTAACAGAAATTTCAGAAGCAAAAGCAATGGGGGCTGGGTAAGGTGTTATAGGAGACATGTTGCCTTTTTTTTAATGTTCGCGCCATGTTTCGAATATTTGCTGGGTGTAGGTCGTGATAGGTGAACTGCCACCCGAAGTCGTAGGGACTACTTACCATGGCGGATGGATTTGGGTGTCACGCGGCCCGGGAAACTGGCACGGGAATCTGTAAACTACCCAATGATGATACGTAGCGGGAGCCCAGCATGACGCCGCTCCCGAGTCAGCCATCTTGTGTGTATCGCTACTCGCGAGCGTTATCATAACAACATCATTACGACTTTCAATCAGTTCCTCATACTGATTGTAGTCTTGTTTAGTCATTAGTTTAGGCATTTGTTAAAAAATTTTATGATAATTTCATTAGATAAGGTCACTAACCTGACGTGAGTTGCTTACCCTAGCCTACCCGACCAGACCAAGATAGGTTTTGGAAGGTAGGCTAGGCAAGGGGATATCTCGATACCCTACCTAAATTAGTATGGGCTAACTAGACCAAACTGATTCGTTGGTTCAGTGGTTTAATCAGTACCAGGGAAACGTATCTCCTGGTACGATGTAGGGGCTAGTCTATTAGCCTGACCAGATCGAAAATTCGATTTTGGAGGGTTAAGATAGCCCTTACTGTGGCCTCCTTGTGATGTCCTACAGAGCCATCCTGGCCTACCTGACCAGATCGGAGTTCCGATTTTGAAGGGTTAGGCTAGCCGCTCAGAGCCATCCTGGCCTACCTGACCAGATCGGAGTTCCGGTTTTGGAGGGTTAGGCTAGCTGCTCAAGGGTGCTTTCACCCCCCCCCCCTCCTCCCCTTCTCACGTCAGGACCTCCTATTTTACATTATCAATTGTTTATTAAGTGTAGTGCGTGCCCTATCCTTTATTGAGGGTGCAGTTGACCTATAAGTCTTCTGCCCCTTTGGTAGAGGTTGGTTCATGGCTTCTCGGAAGGTCGTCCCACCTGACCGGTTGCTGTGGCCAGCCAACCACAAGCGTGCCACTCCACTCGGCAACCTCCCTCCTTTCCCGGGCCCACTCCGGTGGGGCAGTAATGGCTCGCTATACGTTACTTTTGGGTAACAACAGCTAGAGCATTAATCTCGGGGGAGGGGGGGTTTTAGTTGGGGGAGTGGAATAGCTCTTGACACTGCTGGTATGACACTGGGTGGGTGTCCACCTCGGCGAGGGATGGTTGGCCACCTAACTCGCCGAGATGGTATACGCCTGATTGAATTACCATGTTTTACACCACTCTGTCTCTAGATTCCGATTCTAATTTGCTGCTTCCCTACTCCGGTGGGACCGGGACTAGGTTAGAGAATTCGTTCCTATTACGTTGATAATAACTACGATTTCCCAAGATGATCAGACTCAGGCCTAGGTTTTACAGTGTTCCCCCTGTATTCGCGGAGGATGCGTACCAGACCCCCCCGTGAATAGTTAGAATCCCCAAATGTTTGGAACCCCTATAAAAGCGCTAAAAACAGCCTATTTCGTTAGTTAAAACTTAAGAAAAACCACTAAAAATTTTCATACTTGGTTTTTTTAATAGTTTTATCACAAAAAGTGCATTTTATGATGAAATTGATCACAAAAACCAGGAAATTGTGGATATTTCTCGTAGAAAAATACCGCGAATGCGCGAATTTTCTGCGAATAATGCGGGGAAACGTTCCCGAGAGAAATCCGCGAATGTGCGAGTCTCCACTGTACAGTGGAACGCGAATACGGGGGGTCCACTGTACAGTGTTCCCCCCGTATTCGCGTTCTCTGGATTCGCGGACTCTCACATTCGCGGATTTTTCTTTGGAATCTATCTAGAAATTATTCGCGGATGGACTCGCCCATTCGCGGAATTTTCTGACGAAAATAATCACTAATTAGTGTATTTTGATGTTTATTTTCATGACTAAATACATTTTTATGATACAAAAATGATTTACTAATTTTCAAATATTAATTTTGATTAATACTGTATTAGTAAGTTTAATAAGTTTAAATGATATCACATAATAAAAATAATAATTTCTCTCTCTCTCTCTCTCTCTCTCTCTCTCTCTCTACTACAAAGATGTATGTTTTTTTTGTATGATAAATAAATGATTTACTATTTTCAAATATTAATATTAATTTATACAGCAATAATATCAATTCATTAAAGAAAATACCATAGTGAATTAGTAAGATTTTAGCTTATAAATTTAAAAAATTATGGAGGAATGAAGGAAATCCCAGTCAGATTCTTTCTCTAACTCAAGGTACTAAAACTCAGATATACGTATCAAGTTAAGTGACCTCGGTAGGGGGTGGAATGGAGCTGATTTGTGGCTGCCATCACGTGGGCATGAAATTTCCACCCCCCCCCCCCCCTCTCTCATCTCTCTCTACTCTCTCTCTCTCTCTCTCTCTCTCTCTCTCTCTCTCTCTCTCTCTCTCTCTCTCTCTCTCTCTCTCAAAGCGATGTATGTTTTTTGGATGATGATTTACTAATTTTCAAATATCAATAATAATGTAAACATCAATAATATAAATTCATTAAAGAAAATACTAAAGTGAATTAGCAAGATTTTAGTTTATAAATAAAAAGAATTACGTAAGAAGAATGAAAGAAAATGCTCTTTACCCCGCATCTCTCTCTTTGAACTCCAGTAGCAAGCCGAGTTGGCTGGGGTCCAACAACTGTGTTGCCATATCTCAGGATAATGTAAACTCTCTCTCTCTCTCTCTCTCCTCTCATCTCGTCTCTCTCTCTCTCTCTCTCTCTCTCTCTTCATCTCTCTCTCTCTCTCTCTCTTTTACTGAAATGAGAGAATTTCTATGGTACATGTGCATGTTTATTAATATTTTTGCATAATAATAATAATAGTAATATAACTATATTCAAAATTCATATGTGATAGTATTTTAAAGAAGTGCAATAATCTATCCACTTCACTCTTTTAAATAAGGACAACCCCCCCCCCTCTCTCTCTCTCTCTCTCTCTCTCTCTCTCTCTCTCTCTCTCTCTCTCTCTCTCTCTCTCTCTCCACACGAGATACTAGCATGCGCTAGTGGTAACTCTCGCCCTCTGTTTGAGCTGGAAGTGTATGTATAAGTAGTATATCTTTAAGGACATTACTACATTTTATGGTAAAATAATAATATACAGTGTCTAGGTTTGACAAATAATATTTACGTTTAATGAGATTAAACAGTACAATAACATTCTCTCTCTCTCTCTCTCTCTCTCTCTCTCTCTCTCTCTCTGCTATTGGCTGTTTATATATTTCTAATGGTAAAATGTTTAAGATTACTTTAAAATGATATTAATAATACCAATTCAATTGTATATTTGATGTAGGATAATACTTTAAGTAGACATTTGGTAGTTGTGATTTCACATTTCCATTGTTCCCTTGTAAAAAGAAAATGGATGTCTCAAATAGTAACTGTATGAAAGAAAACGTGCATGACTGAATACTTATGAGGGGACTGAATTATTTTCACATACGTAACTAAGTCATTCAGTACGTACATAGTATGTATTTATGTATAAACATAAAATGTAAGATTTACTTTAAAATAGTATTGATAATATTTCAAAGATTAATATGAACCATAATAGGATATTTTATGTATATTTGATGAAGGATGGTCTTTAAGGGATACTTTGGTATTTGCATGTTTAGGATAGGAGTTTATGAGCATTTTTAGAGGGGGGTTCCAAACATTAGCGGATTTTAACTATTCGCGGGGGGGGTCTGGTACACATCCCCCGCGAATATGGGGGGACCACTGTACCTAATTTCCCTGTTCAGCTCTTATTAGGCCAGCCCCGGATGCTATAATTATAGCAATTAACGACTAGGTGGATTACAGAGTAGGCAACGACAGGCAGAGGTTAAATTAAGTACAGTGGTACCTCGAGATACGAAAGGCTCAACATACGAAAAGTTTTCAAGATACGAAAGGTTTCTGTAAAGTCCAAGATTCGCCCGAACCACTGATAACAATTTTGAAACTCGCGCGCCGCCAACTTAGTAGACTCGCCACCATCCTCCTGCTCTCCCATTGGTTCCTGATGCTAGTCGTGGCCATGAGATCCTTCTCTCCTATTGGCCAGCGTCCCTCCCATCATCATGCATCTGTACGTGGTGGCGTGCCTCGGCCACTCGGTACCAGCATTGTTATAGTACGCATGCGGTACTCGTTTCGGGATCGTCAATGTGTATTTTAAAACAAAATTTCTCATATCTTTTCACAGAAAATGGAAAAAGAAGAGCACTTCTTGAGTGAGGACATATATGATATGATTGACCAAGATCTCTCTCGTGGGATAAGTGACCAAGATCTCTCACATGGGATAAGTGATCAAGGTCTCTCTCATGGGATAACTGGAAACTTTGCAAGGTTGGTAGAATCTCCACTCCCTGCTGAGCAGAGGGTGTTGACCAATCATTTACAACATGCATACCAGTATAATCAAGGCAATTCAGTTTATGTTGAAGGTCAGCAGCCGAACATTCAGTACCCAAATCAGTTGCAGAGAGAGCATTTGCTTGAACAGGGTTTTGATGGACACCAGGGCCAACAGAGTCATGAGGTGCAACAATTAGTAGATAATTATCAAGACGGGCAGCCGTTAATGAACACTACGCGTTTATAGAAAAAAAGACACCATGAAAAGGCTCACACAGGTTGTATGCTTGCGCAGTTCGATGACGTTTGCCTGAGTTGTTTCAGGAACATTGTGAAAAGTAGGCAGAAGCAATCTTCCTTGGATCGTTATTTTTTAAAGAGGCCTTTAGCATTAGCAGGAGTAAGCAAAAAGGAAGAACCAAGTGATAAAAAACAGAAAGTTGTAAGCAAAAAGGAAGAACCAAGTGATAAAAAACAGAAAGTTGAAAGTGGTGATGAAGTTGAAATTCAGTTGAAAAAAAAAAAAACGTAAAGTAATAAAAAAAAAAAGTAAAAAAAAAAGTAAAAAAAGGTTAAAAATCAAAAGAAGAAAAAAAAAAGGCAAAAATTAAGGATGTTCTAGCCGCTTTTCATAAAGTGCCATCGTTTGTCCTCCTACTCCTCCTCTGCCGCCACTTTCGGAGATAGCCTCACTCGAAAGGTAAGCTTCCACATTTTATGTACAGTATTTCTTGTATACCATGTACACTAATACACTTTATTTACAGGTTATTTTGCATTTTGTTAATTTAGGTATTGAATGGTCCAAATTGTTGTAGTATTTCATTGTTTATAGGTCAATTTAGCTTTATTATGAAATTTAATGGGGTGTTTTTGGAGAGCTTGGAACAGATTAGCCATTTTACATGTAAAATGTGGTCCAAGATATGGAAACCTCATGATACGAAGGGCCCCTCTGAACGGATTAATTTCGTATCTCGAGGAACTACTGTAGTTTTAGAGTTTAGTTTTAATATACAGTAGAGCCTCGGATCTCGACGCTAATTCGTTCCAAAAAGGAGCGTCGAAATTCGATTATTTCGAGATGTGAATCAAGTTTTCCCATAAGAAATAACTGAAAATGGATTAATCCGTTCTTGACCACCAGTCATTATCCTACCCTTGCCTTTTTATACAATACATTATATGTAAAATACAGCTAACTAAGTTCAGTGTTAAATAAATATCATATTAAACTTATATGTATACTTTTAAATGTATAATATACTGTATAAAAGAAAACTGGTCTACATCCATCTGATTATTGGCCAAGAGCGCCATAGGCTACCTAGGTAACATAATAAAACATTGAAAAGCATGTCTAATTATTACAGTGAATTGATAAACTATTAAAATTAAACCTAATTTATATTTATCAAGAATTTACGAAAAATTGGTTACATTCCGTCGGCAGGATGTGGCATGAAAGGATGTGCCATAGCGCAGCCCTGGTGGCTTATAGTGGGACTATGGTAGTAAACAAACCATATCATCGATATAAACCTATAAAAGTTTACGTTCAGTATTGCAGTCTACTGTAATACTGTATACAAAATCACTTTAAAACTATCATTTAGTTAAATGTTATGATTTAACGGTTTTACTGATGGTTTTGTTTCCATAAAATATCCTTATAAAACAGGACCGTCTTCTACGACAGCAAATTTTTGTTTAATATCAGGGCTGGTTTCAAGGTTATTGGACTAAGAAAAATAATTATGGTCCATGGTAAATATAAACACGTATAAGTAAAATAATCTTAATTTTTATAGTTGCTATACCATTACGTTACGTACCAGCATCTCTTGAGTTGGCTAACCTTTTAGGACGCTTACAAACTAAGCATACAGATTGGGTTCATTACTGCGCACACGTTACATATGTAAACTGGTGGCGTTACCAAATCTCGTACGTAAACATTGACTATTTTTATAGTAAACACAAAAGATAATCATAATTTCTGTAACTACTACGTATTCCACAGCGTCTTCTCTGATTTAAACTAAGGCTAACCTCTTCTTCACCAGCAAGCTTAACAAAGCTTAAAGATTGCGTTCGCTACCGAACCACACACGTTACGTGGTTTCATTACCAAATCTCACGTAAACATTGACATATTTTTACAGTAGACATAAAAGAAGAGTCATAATCTCTGTAACTACTATGTATACCATAGCGGCTTCTCTGAATTTTAAACTAAGGCTAACCTCTTCTTTACCAGCAAGCTTAATAAAGCTTAAAGATTGCGTTGCTACCAAACCGCACGTGTTATATATGTAACAGTGGTTTTACTACCAAATTTCACACGTAAACATTGACTTATTTTTACAGTAGACATAAAAGAATCTCCTAATTTCTATAACTATGTCTACGTATACCATAGTGGCTTCTCTGATTTCAGCTAAGGCTAACCTCTTCTTTACCAGCAAGCTTAATAAAGCTTAAAGATTGCGTTGCTACTGAACCACACACGTTACGTAGGTAACAGTGGTTTCACTACCAAATCTCGCATGTAACCATTGACGTATTTTTACAGTAGATATAAAAGTATCGACTTGATTTCTATAATTAGTGTATACCATAGCGGCTTCTGAGTTAAGCTAAGGCTAACCTCTTCTATACTGGCAAGCTTAAAAAGCTTAGATTGCGTTGCTACCGAACCGCACATGTTACTCATGTAACAGTGTTTTCACTACCAAATCTAACACGTAAACATTGACTTATTACAGTAGTCATAAAAGAATTGTTTTACTATGCATATATATAGCTACCATAGTGGCTTCTCTGATTCAAGCTATGGCTAACATCTTATTTACCGGCAAGCTTAACAAACCTCAAAGATTGCGCTACCAAACCGCATGTGTAACCTACGTACGTAACATTGCTTTCACTCCAAACCTAACACTTAAATACGTATTGCATTTGCTATTGAAATGCACGCCTCATGTGTGAGCATTGTCTTATGGGGGAGAGGATAGATGAAAGTCACGAAACTTAAGGTTTATTTTGGCGTTGGGAATGGAGGAAACATTTTGATAGAAGGAAAACGTGAGATGCCATGCAAACACTTTTCCTCTTCGCCTTGTGTGAAGTGGCTGTCTTGGAACCCAAGGTGTGCGAGACATGTGTTTGGCTGTTTGTTAACAGTAGCTGCAGACTTTAAACTATGCTGAGAGTGGCGTCACCAGTGTTACCAACGAGTTTTGCTAAATTATGCTAGTCGGTCCAAGTCAGATGTACGCTAAATAGCAAGAATATATCCTAAATGTGGTGCAATTTTATGCCAGAATTATGCTGTTAATCTATCATTATGTCATTTTTCTAATACATTTGAACTAAAACAACAATGTAATGTAAATTTAAAACATTTGTATATTAGGTGAATTGTTACAAATGACGAATTGCAGTAGTATAACTATTTATTTGATGATCTTTACATGTTAGCAAACTCGAAATAAAGCACCATTTTTCTTTAACAGATCACATGTGCAATTACTAGTATACGATTTGAAAAATTTGTGAAGATCACTTCGGAAGTTATTCAACATTTTGATATCTCTACTAATAAATTAAAAATAAAAAAGGAAAACAAATAAGTCTCTACTCATGAAGAAAAACAAATTTTAATTATTACTGCATCATTATCATGCCACTGAGACACTATTTCCTTTAACAGGTCACATACACAATTAATAAATACTTGAAAAATGTGTGAAAATGACTTCAAATATAAAATTTTGATATCAAATAAAAAATTAAAACTAAAATAGGAAAACAAACAAACCAGTCTACTCAAGAAGAAAAATATACATACATATTACTGATCATTATCATGCCACTGAACCACCATTTTTCTTTAACAGATCACATACACAATTAATAAATACTTGAAAATTCTTTGAAAATCACTTTAGACAATTAAAATTTGATAACTTAAAAATATAAAACTTAAAAAAGGAAAAAAATCAACTTTATTCATGAAGAAAAAACATTATTCACACTTTGCTGATCGTTTGTCATGCCACTGTGGGTACATATTTATATTCACAGAATTTAACATTCCTTAGTTGGGTTCAAACTTAGCAATCAACTCATTTGTTAATGCTGCTTTTGAGGCAATTTCACAATGAAGATACATATATTAACTATGGCATTGTATGAAATTGAGGAATTTCCTGCACTTTATTAAAAATTTTAGTGAAAATACATTCTATTATTTTACTGGAACCCTAAGTATGATAGAATTTATGCTAAGCTCCAATTCTTAGGTCAAATTATGGTAAAAAAAACATGAAATTATGCTACATTTGGTAACACTGGATGACGCCAACTAGCGGCAGCTGGCGGAAACAGTTTTGTTTACAAACATCATATGATCTGGGGGTCGGAATCTGGGTTTTTTTATGAACACCGATACTAAGTTTATTGGAAATTTAGTGGCGAAATCCGATTATGTCGAGTTCTGATACGGTCGTAAGCTGGGGCTCTACTGTATATATACCTCCAGGGTATGTATCCGGTCCGTTTTACTACGGCGGGAAGTATCACACCCCCCGCCGCGTATCCTGGGACTGGAACACTACGTACCAAAGTTCCCACCGTTCCCTTTTCAATACTCTCTGCCGGTCAGCTTCTGCTTCCACTCCGGTGGGGGCGGATTGAGGCTAAGAGAAGCGCTCCCAGAATACTGGGAATTGCTACTCCGGTGTGATCGGATTCAGGCCAGGTTTATCCTTTCCCTGTTCTGCTCGTACCAAGCCAACCTTGCTAGTCTTATTACGGAGAGAGTGAAATTATGGATTTGGAGCACGCAGGAACATTAGGAGATGAAATTGTGTATTGTTAGTGAATTTAGTAAGCATGCACATTCCGCCGGATCCAACTCCAGCGGGTCTACTTAACGATACTCATGTATCATTTAAACTTACAGATGGTACGTTGTCAGGAGACGGCGTGTACGGCCGTTCTCCAACAGCCGTGTGGGCATGAGGTCTGCAGGTCTCATGCCGGGTGTGCAGTCCAGGTGGATGACCTCCTGGTGTGGCACCCTGATGGCTGCGAAGTGTGTTATACACTTGTGACCGACCTTACTAACAAGTCGGTAGGTACCATTTCACCTAAATGATATTCTGAGAATTATATTGAATTACATTGAATTATGTGGATCAATAGACATAGGACAGGAGGACCTGATTTGACTATCTCTTACAGACACCTCAGGCCCTCAAGGCCTCCTCATTGGCAACCCTCGAGATCTGGGTAGGCGGATTTGGTAGGAACGTCAAGTCCAAGCAACCCTACATGCTGTCGGAGGAGGTGTGCTCCCTCCTCTATCCCAACGCGAAGATGTCGGCAGCTGTAGTGGTGGAAGTGGCGGCTCCTATCATAGCCAAGATCCGCGAAGAAACTCAGGTCTTTTTGGAAGAACTGGAGGACTTAGGCGAGGAGGTCCTGGAGGAGGTAGCAGCCATCAGTTTAGAACGAGAACCGATGGTCATTGACACCCAGGGACAAGGTAGGGAGGTAAGTGAGGCAGGTGACCTCCGGACTAAAGTTCTTTCCTTTAGTCCGTCTCATTCTTCATCTTCATCCTTCCAGGGATTTACTGGGAAATCCACGAACCGTAGGAACAGGTCGTGCTCAGTAATCCCTAAAATCAAAACCATTAAGAAGTCTCTACCGAAGGCTACCAAGCCTGCAAAGCCTCCCAAGATGAGCTCCGCCAGTATGTCATCAGCTTCCAAGCCGGTGGCGGACTCGGCCAAAGCTACTCCCCTGCACCAGGGGTCGAGAGCTAAAGGTCCCAGAGCCAGACCAATGGAGTCTGGCTTTGATCCAGCGACCTTCTCGAGCCTGCTTATGCAGGAGATGGGCAACTTGGTTCAGACCAAGTTCCAAGAAAAGTCCTCTCAGCTCGTATCAAGCCTAGAGACGTTGGGACAGTCTATACAGTTCCTGACTCAAAGGCTTCAAAACCAGGAGAGCTTGATGGCGGAACTCCTCCGGTCCAGACACACACAACAACCCTTTGTGGTGCCGGATGCATCTAAACTCCCGCCATTCGTTAACAGCAACCCATGGCGGCTTGCAGTCCATGCCCCATTTTCAGAAGGCATGTTGACGATCGAGGGATGTGGGACCCGGCCGGTAGAGGACTATGAGTTCTTCCCGCCGGGCCTCCAATTCCCCTTCCTGGGCTACGGCTGGCTAACAGAGGAGGCATTGGTAAGGGTAGATAAGGTACCAAAGGAGACGGTAATCTACCCGAGAGATCAAGCCCAATCGGCATGGGTTCGTACCCTATCAGATTGGGAGTGTGTCAACACGAAGTTGACACCACACAAAGGCACCTACACCATGTTCGTGGTAGGGGACGAAACTCCAACGCCATGTACTTCGAAGGTTGTGGAGCTAACCTTGCAGGCTGCAATGGATGAAAAACCAATGCCTCAACTCAGGGAGACAGACCGAACCTCCCTGCTCTTCCCAGGAGACCTGGAGTGCTGTGTGGATGCCCCAGCAACATTCACAGTAGGCAAGCTCAACCCAGATTGTGCTTCCACTCAGTTCAGCGAGCGCCTACCCAGGATTCCGGAGGCTATGGTCAAGGCGGAATACGAGGCAAAATGTAGACTGAGTAGGTCCATCAACTCGGTCACTACAGCAGAGATGACAGCCCTTGTCTATGCTGAGGAGCCTCTATTCAAGGTCTTAACGAAGTCGCTGTTACAGACCCTTCAATGTGCCGTATACGACTTCGCTGTAGCCAGAAGGAACTGCAGGAAGCACGTCTTAGCCGATGCTTCCATCAGACATGAGCCCAACAGGCTCATTAAGGCTCCAATCTGGGGAGCCAACCTATTCCCCGAGAGTTTGGTGACTAGCGTTCTCGGGGAAGCAGCCAGGGCAAACCAGAACCTACGAGTCCGCTGGGGTCTTATCTCCAAGAGGAAATTTGAACCCTCCGGAGTGCATCCCACAGCCAGAAAGAGGCCTAGGAAGTTCCAGTCCTTCCAGACCTCCCAACCCCACCCCCTAGATGCTGAACCCTTGACGTGGGTAGGGGGCTTAGGGACCAGCAGCTGGGCTCTGATGCCTGGTGGGGTTGCTTTCTCAGTGGTCCTTGGGGCCCAACTGCTGATCCAACTAAATTAGTCAGAACTTTTCCTTCTTTCTGCAATATTTTCATTCTTACTACATCCTTCTCCTTCATGTAATATTTTTTATTAGCATTTGGATTAATTATGTGGAATTTTCCACTTTTGTTAAATTTTACTGCTTAGGTGAGTCTGAGAAGGGATCGTGTTTTGGAAGGGGTTTGCATTCGAAGCTAATTGTGGGAGTTGTGGTGGTTGAGTCGCCACCTGATATGGTTTGGACCCAAGAGGTAGTGATGGGACCCTCCCATTGCTACCTTGAGGGCGGAACCATCTCCAAACATCAGCCCATCGGAATCCAGGGGGGACTGGTGTTTGGGATGGGACTCCTGGCTTTTGTCCGGAAGCCCACCAATACGTTTGGAGTGGGGAGTCGGTCCCCATTAGTGGGGGCAGAACTCCCAGCAGGCGGATAGGCTTATACCTGGGCCACTGCAAGCGTATTGGTGCTGTCCCGTAAGGGTAGGGTATGGGGTGGACTATTGGGAATCAACTCTCACTTGTGCCATTGGTGGAGAATGTGAATACCTGACTGATCCACGATACTTTCTTGATAAAACCAAGCAGTTTTGGGTGTGTAGGTGAGCCGGTTTGTGTGAGGTGGTCTGGTGTGTGCGTGCTTAGTATCCTGGGATCGCTTTGTGGGCTTGTGCGGTTAGTTGGGGTGGGGAGTTTGGGCATTAGAGGCTGCCTTGATTTCCCTTTCTGATGTGCTGTTGGGGTCTCAGCGGGGCTCTTGGATTTTGGGTGCGCACTTTTTGGACTTCTGAATATGAACCGGCATAATTCTATGGATTTTGACAAAAGTTTTCCCTCCCCTGGATCCGACGACTTACTGGCACTGGCAACGACTTCTGGCTTGAAGATGGATATGAGCTCGGCTATCAGACAGAACCAAACATTGAGACACCAGGGTGTTAGTAAATCTGGTGGATTTGATCCTAATAATAGAGTCCTTCATTGCACTAATATAAACTTGTCATTAGATTATGAGTGTTTGTACAGTGTAATGAAACAATTCGGTAAAGTGGAAAGAATGAAATTAGTTCTGGAAAAAGACAAGCAGTCATTTTCTGCATATGTTAAATTTTCCTCACCCTTGGAAGCTAGTGAGGCACAACAAAGACTCCATGGCCACATTCTTAATGATTCGGTTCTTAGCACGAAAGTGTTTTCAGTGAAAAACTTAAATGATGAGCCGTTTGATTTTATCCCTAAGAATGAAGAACATGGACCAGCCCTATGTACCAGAGCGCTTCCTACCCCTATATGGCATGTTGCTAGCTACAAGGAGGGAGGAAAAAATTTTATAAAGGCTGCTGAATGTATCGAGAGCAAGGTAGGTTCCATTCCTCTTGAAAGTGGAAATATCGAATCTATTGCATCGCATAGATTCTTTAACACACTGAAAGGGGTAGTATACTCAAAAGACCTGCATGTTTTTGAAGAGGAGGAGATTCTCCATAGATGTCCTCCTTGTGTATCTCACGTTAAAAAACTTGGAGGGGATGCAGCTATCCTTTTAACCTTCTCCTCCAGCTACCTACCTGATACTATCATTGTTGGCCATGAGAGGATGCAGGTAAAAAGATATAAGCGAAATCCTAAACAGTGTCGCAAATGTTTTGAATATGGCCACATTCAAAACTCGTGTGAAAACAACAAAAGATGTTCTGTGTGCTCTGCGGAGCATGATAATTTTGACGAGTGTGTAGCAGTCCAATACTGTTTTCAGTGTAAGGGTGATCACTCTCCAAATTCTAGGACTTGCCTCAGATACAGATTTGAAGAAGATTTATTGGCAGTGGCTGACAATGAACATGTCAGCATTAGCGAAGCAAAGCGTGTGGTAATGGGGGCAAACAAAAGTGCCAACTCTACCTATGCTTCAGTAATAAAACTTATGAAAAGTTCCAGCAATTTAAGGCAACAAATAACTGCATCTCATAATAGGCATCACATACCTGCTACTTCACGGACTGTAAATAATGAAAATCCCCAATCTGTCAAGAAATTTTCATCTGCTAGTGCCTTGGAGTCCAACACCAAAACGTTGTACTTCAAGAAGTACAGAAAACTCACCTACCAAAGTCAATACAAAGGTGACTAATATGATAGTTGCAGGCTCTCCTCCCAAAAAAAAGGAGCCAAATTCAATCAACAATTCAGGAAGCTGTTCCAAAAACACTTCCAACAAGAATAAAGCAAGGGACCAAGCCCAATTAGATAGAGCTACTTCAGAGCCATCAATTGTCACAGCCACAAACAAAAATGAAAGCAAAACTATAATTACAACCACCAAGAAGCGCACAAGGAATACATCCCCAAATAATGACGGCTTTAAAATAAAAACTTCAAATGGGTTCAGTGTTTTGGAAGAGATCTCTCCACCTAGAAAGGTGGTTCCAAAAGCAGTTTCAGCCCAAAAACATATGAGTTCTGATCAGTCTTGTCGCCCTAAGACA
The DNA here is from genome assembly GCF_015104395.2 of Macrobrachium nipponense. NCBI lineage: Eukaryota > Metazoa > Arthropoda > Malacostraca > Decapoda > Palaemonidae > Macrobrachium > Macrobrachium nipponense. The sequence continues at coordinate 17,974,367 of NC_061109.1, read as the reverse complement.
AATGAACCTTGTGATTTGCAGAATCACAGTAGAAATTCTGATCAAAATCATAACCAGAAATATGATCAGCCAAAAACTCTAAATTCCAATTCAAATGAAAAGGGATTAAAGAAACAGTCACTTATAAAGGAGAACTTTCCTCCCCACACTAGGAACAGTACTTCCCCTTCCCCTCAAAGGAGTGGGAAGTAGACACTTTTTTACCTTACATTCATGTTTGACATCCTTCAGTGGAACTGTAAAGATCTCAGAGCCCGTGCAGAAGACCTTAAAGTCTTAATTCATGAATTCAATCCAGGGATTATATGCCTTCAGGAGACAATGGTAGGCAACTCTCCTTATAATTCTGGACTAAATTATTCAATATTTAACTCCTCTCCCCCAAGGGGTGGTCGGGCCCATGGAGGTGCTGCAATTATTGTTAATAAAGCTCTGCAGCACTCCATAATACAATTAAATACAACTCTACAGGCTGTTGCTATTTTAGTCATCTTGGAAAAGAGGATAACCGTCTGCTCCTTATACCTTCCACCAGATCTTGTTTTAAACAGTGAAGATATTCAGTCCTTAATTAACCAACTTCCAGCTCCTTTACTTCTCCTAGGAGATTTTAATGCCCACAACCCCCTTTGGGGAAGTCGGATTCTAGACAGTAAAGGGAAATTAATTGAAGACGTTATTGATAGGAATGATGTTATCCTATATAATAATGGGTCAATGACTTTCCACAGTATTCATGATCATCATTTCTCTGCCCTGGACCTTAGTATCTCTTCAACAAGCATCCACCTTGATTTTAGTTGGTCTGTTAACGAAAATTTAAATGGGAGCGATCATTACCCGATCCATTTAAAATATGCTGTGAATGGTCCATCTGAAGTTTTACCGAAGTGGAAGGTAGAGGAGGCAGATTGGGATAAATTCAGTAAGGGCATCATACTAGATAGGGAGTTTGAGTCATTTCCATCTCATCTAGATGCTTATGATTACTTTATTGAATCTACTCTGAAGAGTGCTGAAGGCTCGATTCCCAAAACAAAAGGCAAACCTCGTAGACCTGCAGTTCCCTGGTGGAATAAGACTTGTGGTATTCTGAGGAAAGTTATTAGGAAGTGCTACAGATGTTACAAAACTAGTGGTTCTTCTCAGTCTAAATTAATCTACAAACGTGCTTTAGCCAAGCAACGCCGCTTTTATAAGAGAGCCAAAAGAGAAAGTTGGCTCTACTATATTAATGGAATAAACTCAAAGACTCCACTGAAAGTGGTGGCGCAAAATAAGGAAACTGAATGGGAAATTTGTTGCGTCCCCATTACCCTCATTAATAATAAATGTCACTGATCACAGAGCCCACTGAAGTTGCCAATGAGCTAGGAAAACACTTTTCTGAAGTTTCCAGCGTCAAGAATTATTCTCGAGAATTTCAAAAAATTAGGAATTCTGAAATGATTCTGGAATTCGATTCAGGAAAATCTGAACCATACAACTACAGGTTTTCCTTGAGAGAATTACGGGAGACGCTCTCCTCTAGTGAATCCACAACTCCAAGTGAGGATACAATCATATATGAAATGCTTAAACACCTCCCAGACGATGCCAAAAAATATTTACTGAAGATTATAAACAAAATATGGGAAACTGGAATTTTACCCAACGACTGGAAAATATCCATAGTTGTTCCAATTAAAAAGCCTAATAAAGATGCTTCCCTAGCCACCAGCTATAGACCAATAGCTCTAACCAGCTGTGTGTGTAAGCTGATGGAGAAAATGATAAATACTAGACTAGTTTGGCACTTAGAAACTAAAGGATTAATATCATCATTTCAATTTGGTTTCAGGAAAAACCGCTCCACCCTTGATCCGTTGCTGAGGCTGACCAACCAAATCCAGCAAGGATTCGCCAAACAATGTCAGACCATCGGAGTATTTTTTGACCTCGAAAAAGCATATGACACTGCCTGGAGAATTGGCATCATGAAAAAATTGCACAAGATGGGCATATGTGGAAGAATGATCAGATTTATATATTCCTTTTTAACAGACAGATTTTTTAAGGTAAAAGTGGGAAACTCTTTCTCCCAACCTTTTTTGTGGAGGAGGAAGGAGTTCCCAAGGAAGTGTTTAAGTGTAACACTCGTTTCAGTGGCAATAAATAGTGTGGTTGAAAAAATCTTGCCTCCTGTTAAATGCTCACTTTTTGTTGATGACCTTGCAATATACTGCACAGGATATGATTCATTGTCAGTATGTAAACATCTGCAAAGGTCTATTAACGCAATTACTAAGTGGGCTGATGAGAATGGTTTTAAATTCTCCTCTTCCAAAACAGTTTCAGTAAGATTTACCAGATGCCGGCGTGTGGAAGAAGTTCCCACACTTAGTTTAAGAGGATCTATCATTCCTTATGAAAGTGAAGTAAAATTTCGGGGATGATTATTGACCACAAACTAACATGGGCCAGCCACATAAATGCCCTAAAGATTAATGTGAAAAAATCTTTGAATATTTTAAAGGTTGTTTCTGGTTTTAGTTGGGGGGCTGATAAAAAAATCCCTTTTGAGGCTATATGACTCACTGTGTCGCTCCAAGCTAGACTATGGCTGTCAGATCTATTCCTCAGCTTGTAAAACCAAGCTAAAGGAATTGGATGTTGTACAGAACATGGGGGGGAAACATGGGGTTGAGAATATGCTCAGGGGCTTTTAGAACTTCTCCTGTTGAAAGCATATATGTCGACACAGATCATCTTCCCCTAGATCTAAGAAGGCAAGAGCTAGGGTTGCGATTCGTGGCTAGAATGAAAAGTGCTCCCAAAAATCCCTCCTTTGAAGTACTTAAGGAAACAGACTTGCGGAATTTCTCTGGAACAAGAGCTTCTAAACTATTCCAAATTTGACTGAATGAGGATGTTAGGGATAACCATCTCAAATCCCAGAAAGTCCTGGAAGTAAAACATCCTGTAAATCCTCCATGGCTTATTCCTGAAGCATTAGTATGCAAGAAATCATTTAAGAAGAAGGATTGTACTGAAGAAGAGATTAGGGGAAAATTCTTAGAGCACGACGTTACCCATGCCAATTATGTGAAGATTTATACAGATGGATCAAAGTCAGATAGTGGTGTTGGGTGTGCTGTTATCCTTGGTGATACAGCATATACAGCTAAATTACCTGACTTTGCATCAATATTCACTGCCGAAGTAACAGCCGTAGTCTCTGCCCTAGACTTAGTCCTTCAAAGTAGTGACACTAATTTTGTCATATACTCTGATTCTAAAAGCACTTTAGAAGCTATCAAAAGTTTATTTATAGCTTTCATCCATTAATCCAAAAGTTTCAGGAGTCACTTTTCGTATATATTGTCTGCGTAAGTCGGTCTCTTTCTGTTGGGTTCCTTCTCACGTGGGGATTCACAGAAACGAGACTGCAGACAGGGAAGCAAAAGCTGCTAGCGCTCTGCCAGAAACAACCATCAGGAGAAGCATTAGGAAAAATATACAGCCGTGGCCTTCGTCATTCCAGCTTGACAGACGAGCAGAGGTTATTTTAACGAGGTTAAGGATAGGGCAGACTTATTTAACCCATCAGTTTATTTTAGAAGGAAGCAGCCCACCATTGTGTGCTTACTGTGACGAGATACAAACAGTGGAGCACATTCTGATTGTTTGCCCCAGATATTTTAACCAAAGGGAAAGATATTTCCAGGGTAAATCCCTCTCAAATATCTTGGGAGATGAAGCAGACATTTCTGCTCTCATCTCCTTTTTAAAGTGTATAGAAATTTTTAATAACATTTAGATAAATTTTTATAAATCATATACAGATTTTTAGACATTAAACTATTTTTAATATATACGTATTACTCCATTCATTAAAAATCATATTTTTAATTTATTTATTAGTTACGTCTAATTTTATGAATCATTTCTTTCACTAATTCATTCATTCATTTACCATAATTTAACCTTCATTACGGCGCTGAATGGCCTTCTTGGCCCCAGTGCCTGGGTTTTAGCCCTAAATATCATACATCCATCCATCCATCCTCCCAACCCCAAGCTGTGGTACAGGCAGTCCCTGTTGCCCAGCTTAGTCAACCCTCCACTTCAAAGACTCAACCTCAGCAACAATTTGTCCTGTTGCAGAGCCAGCCGTCTCAGCAACTCCAGAGTTCGGCTACGTTTGTCTCATCCCCGGCCTTCAACGCCTCCTTTGAATCACAAGGGGCGTTTCAAGGCTATAACAGATTTGCCAGGGGTAGCAGAGCAAGAGGGGCCTTCCGGCACAGAGCTGGCGCTAGAGCCTCCTCCAGAGGAAGAGGTTTCCGGGGAAGCTGAGGAGGTAGACCCTCATCTAGCCAGTGAGAATTCCCAGGTAGGAGGGAGGCTGTACCTCTTCCGGGACCGTTGGAAGTTCAGCACGTGGGCTCACAGCATAATATCAAAAGGCCTGGGGTGGAGTTGGATAAAAGGGCCTCCTCCACCAACCAGTTTCTATCAAATCCCATGGCGGAACTATTGGACTATGTCAAAGACCTTCAAAAGAAGGTAATAAAGAAAGTCAGACACCTGAAATTTCAAGGGGGCTTGTTCAGCGTCCCAAAAAAGGACTCGGACAAACGAAGAATAATTCTTGACTTGTCCCATGTGAACTTATACATTCAATGCGTCAAGTTCCGCATGCTAACCGTCTCGCAGGTGCGGACCTTGCTTCCCCATGGGGCCGTCACCACCTCTATAGATCTTACAGATGCTTACTATCATGTTCCGGTAGCAAGGCCTTTTTCTCCCTTCCTAGGCTTCAGACTAGGAAACCAGGCTTACACCTTCAAGGTCATGCCATTCGTGCTCAATATAGTGCCCAGAATATTCACAAAGATAGCAGAGACAGTAGTGTAGGAATTAAGAGCTCAAGGAATAATGCTAGTAGCCTATCTAGACGATTGGCTCATTTGGGCAACCAGCGACAAGGAGTGTCACAGGGCGACAGCCAAAGTAATCAAATTCCTATAATATCTAGGATTCCAGATAAACAGCAAAAAGTCCCGCCTTTTTCCGGCATCATGCTTTCAATGGTTGGGAATACAATGGGACCTGACCACACACAAGCTATCTATCCCGCCGGAGAAGCGCAGAGAGATAGCGAAAGCTACGAGACTATTCCTTGAAGCTATTCCTTGAAGCGAAAGCTACGAGACTATTCCTCAAGGACAAGCAGGCGTCTTGGAGGAACCAAGAAAGAGTCTTAGGTTCACTTCAGTTTGCTTCAGTAACAGACGTTCTGTTAAAAGCCAAACTGAAGGACATCAACCGGGTTTGGCGGACGAGAGCCAACAGGAGGTTCAGAGACAAAATCTCCCGGATCCCGCCAATATTGCGGAAGAGACTCCGTCCTTGGACGAAAGTCACGAATCTAGCGAAGTCAGTACCGATACGATTCCCTCCGCTGGCTTTAGTAGTCCACACGGACGCCTCACTGAGCGGGTGGGGAGGCTATTCCCAGTACGAGAAGGTTCAAGGGACATGGTCGGTAACATTCTGCCAGCTTCATATCAATATACTAGAAGCTGTGGCCGTATTTCTGACCCTGAAACGACTAACTCCAGCCAAGAAAATCCACATCAGACTAGTCTTGGACAGTGCAGTAATAGTTCACTGCATAAACAGAGGAGGTTCCAAGTCAAACCACATAAATCATGTGATGGTGGCAATCTTTTCACTAGCAGCGAAAAACCATTGGCATCTGTCAGCCACTCACCTGGCAGGAGTTCGAAATGTTGTTGCGGGCACACTGTCCAGGACAACTCCGCTGGAGTCAGAATGGTCCCTAGACACAAGATCATTCGCTTGGATTTGCCGACAAATTCCGGGCCTTCAAGTAGACCTGTTTGCCATGGAATCCAACCACAAACTGCCGTGTTATGTGGCTCCCATTTTGGACCCTCTGGCTCACGCCACAGATGCCATGTCCATAGACTGGAACAATTGGCAGAGGATTTACCTATTTCCACCCATAAACCTCTTAATGAAAGTCCTAAACAAACTCAGATCTTTCAAAGGACAGATAGTGCTGGTAGCTCCCAACTGGCCAAAGAGCAATTGGTTTCCTCTTCTAGTAGAGTTTAGACTCCGCCCCAGGCGGATTCCCAACCCGAGGCTGACGCAAGTAGTACAAACTCGAACTGTCAGCTTCCTCAAAAATTGAGAATGCCCTAACTTTATGGACTTCATGAAGTTTGCGGCACAAAAGGATGCCAATATTGACCCTCTAAACACTTTGTTCCTAGATTCAGACAAAAGAGAATCGACACTACGGCAGTATGATTCAGCAGTGAGAAAGCTAGCCACCTTTCTAAAAGACTCAAAGGTTCAGACAATGACTACGAATCTGGCAGTTTCATTCTTTAGGACTGTTTTAAAAAGGTCTAGCAGCTAGTACCATTACCACAACTAAATCTGCCTTGAAGAAATTTCAGCTTGACTTTAATATCAATCTAACAGATTCGTATTTCTTGTCTATCCCGAGAGCTTCCGCCAGGCTGAGACCGGCAGACCGTCCTCACAAGGTCTCCTGGTTTTTTAAATGATGTATTCAGACTAGCTTCAGACACTGATAATGAATCATGCTCATATATAACCCTTCTCAGGAAAACATTATTCCTAGTGAGTCTGGCCTCAGGAGCCAGAATATCTGAACTGTCGGCTCTCTCTAGAGAACCAAATCATATTGGTTTCCTCCCGTCTGGAGAAGTTCTGATCTCCCCAGATCGAAAATTCCTGGCAAAGAATGAGGACCCACAGAATAGGTGGTCTCCGTGGAAGATTGTCCCTCTTCCACAAGATCTATCTCTAGGCCCTGTAAATACATTAAAAGCCTATCTGGACAGAACTTCTAAAAAGTCTTCAGGCCCCTTATTTATTAGAGAGAATGGTGGAACCATTTTCCTGAAGGCCATCAGACAACAAATTCCTTATTTCATTAAACAAGCCAACCCGGACTCAGTTCCCCACTTACACGATATCCGGGCAGTGGCTACCTCAGTTAATTATTTTCATCATATGAACTTCGACGACCTTAAAAAATATACGGGTTGAAAATCTCCGACAGTATTTAAACGCCACTATCTAAAGTCTTTAGAGGCCCTTAAATATTCAACAGTGGCAGCAGGGAACGTCGTTCTCCCTGATACAGCCTAGTTATAATGGTAAAATTACTATTCTTAATGGTTAATAACCACCTTTTAGTACTTTCTCTCCTACCTGCCTCGCTTGTAATTCCTACCTTTTACCTTGGCCCTGATCTGGATTGCACATCAACCCACTCCTGTATTGTACATAGTCGTGGAATACTATATTGTAAATATTTTACTATTGTACTACTTGGTGATGGTATTGTTTTGGTCATACCAGAATTTTGTACATATATATCTTTGCTATTATAATGTCATAATTTTAAGAAACATTATTGATAAGGAGTTTTATTAAAATCGCATTAATAGTCAATACAAAATTTTATTTCTCCTTCCAGAAGCTTTGCTTACACTTTAATCACCAAGCTTGTGTGGCCAATTCTCTGTTACTATTTCACAGGACGACACAGGTCAAGCCCAGAAAAGGGATTTTGACAAAGGAAAAATCTATTTCTGGGTGAGGACCTGTGTCGCCCAGTGAACCCATCCCACTCTTCCTTCCTCACCCTGAGGTGGCCCAAGCTTGGGTGCTATTTCAGGAATGTCGGGCGGGGCGTTAGTAGTAGCAATAGATGGCTGTGGAATGGCTCCTCTCTAGAGCAGGGGAATTTGAGAAGGGAGAAGTCTAATTGGCAGAGGACCTCTGGTAGTGGTTTTCACACGCCCCAGATACCATACTGACGCCCTATGAGGGTGAGCGAGCCGGGTAGTATCCCTGGCATTCCATATGGCTTTTTCTCTTGTATATTTAGCAATTATCTATACTTTAGAAATGAGTGCTATAAGGAGCATTTCGCTGGGCGACACAGGTCCTCACCCAGAAATAGATTTTTCCTTTGTCAAAATCCCTTTTATAGTTTGCCAAAGAGCTTGTCTGTAACTGGGTTAATATGGTTTGTAATATTCATTTTTGTACATGAACTTTCCTGTCAGATAATACTTAGCTTATCACGACAGAATTCAAAACTCGCGGCACACGCGACAGGTAGGTCAGGTGATCTACCTTACCCGCCGCTGGGTGGCAGGTGTGAGAACCAATCCCACTTTCTTGTCAGATTTTCTCTGTCGCCCGGCTTGACAACACCTGTTGTTAAGTCCTCATGATAGTTGGATTTATTTCTCGTTGCCGAGGATTATTTGGATTGTCTTTTTGGTGAAGTACCCTTTGTCCGTTGGCTTGGCATACGCTATTTTGGATTGTTTTTTGGATTTTTCTTATAATGGCTGATTCTGATCTTAAAAAATCTACTGTTTTTCGAGTGTGCTCTGTGAGTGAATGCAAAGTGAGGCTACCTAAAGCATCGGTAGATCCTCACAATGTATGTATGGGTTGTAGAGGTAATGAATGTTCTTTCAATAACCCGTGTAAGGAGTGTGAAAGGTTGGATGAAGATGGATGGAAGTCTCTTTCTTCCTATTTAAGGAAGTTAGAGAAAGATAGGGTCCGTAAAGCTTCTTCTAGGAGCTCTAGTAGATCGCGTATTAGCGAACCTGATGTAGAGAACCCTGCTGTAGATTTAGTACCTTCTCCAGTTTCAGCCCCTGCTCCCAGCATCGAACCTGAAGATTCGCTTTCGGAGGTGGCCTCCATGAGAGCCACGATTAGGAGTATGGAGAGCAAAATACGCTCGCTTGAAGGTAAGAGTGATAGTGCCAGTGAATTGTGCAGTGCTCCTAGTGCAGTGGAGGGTGCGTCTAACGCTTCCAGGCCTAGACCTCTTCCAGACTCCCAGACCCAGTGGAGGAGGAAAGTCAGCAGCCGCAGGAAGGTTAGGGAGAACCCCCACCGGTCAGACGTCCCCTCGGCAGATCCTGATGCATGTTCCCAGGCTGCCTTGGATCGAACCAAGAAAGAAGTGTTGCGCTAGTGCTTCTCTTCATCTTTGTCGCCCTCTCCTAAGCGCGGATGGAGCACCTCAGAATCATCGCGCCCTCTCAAGAGAGCCTGGAAGGCGCCTTGCGCCCTTTCCTCCAGCCCTGAATACTTCTCGGAAGAGCCGGAGGTAGAAACCAAGAGATTCAGGAGATCACTAGAACCCTCTTCTCCTTTTCGCCCTCGACCCTCATCTCCAGTTGAAGCGTTCGAGAGATCGCCGGCGCGCATTCTAGCAGGTCTGCAGGCGCAGATCTCAGCTCTGGCTGACTCCCTTGCAGGGAGTTCTCACTGTCGGAAGGACGTCTCGCTCCCGGTGAAGAAGTCTAAGAAGGACTGCATGGATTTCTCGCCTCCTGCAGGAAGGTATCGAGAGCCTCACAGCCGCGCTTCTTTTGAGCAAGAACGCAATAGGGACTTCTCTCCGAGCAGGTGCTTCTCACCCCTGAGCAGGCAACAAGAGCCTGGGAAACTTCTCGCGCCAGACTGGCGCTCTTCTCCTGGTAGGCGCTCGTCCAGAGTTAGACATAAGGAACAGGACGAATGTTTCGCTTCTAGCAGGCGCTCTTCGCCAAGGATCCGTTCTTCTCCTGGCAGGCGTCAAGAGCCTGAAAGGTGCCAGGATTCTGGTAAATACCAGGAGTTTGGTAGGCGCACCTCTCCAAGCAAGTGCTCTTCGCCAGGAAGCCGCTCTCCCTTGGACAGGCGCTTGGAGCCTGGTAGGAGCATTTCACCAGAAGTTCGCTCTTCGCCAGAGAGACTATCTCCTCTTGACAGACGCCGAGAAGCGAGTAGGCGCCCAGAGCCTAGTAGGCGCCAAGAAACCAGTAGGCTCCGTTCACCGAGCAGGCGCCCTTCCCCAGGTAGCCGCTCTCTTCTGGACAGACACACAGAGCCTTGTAGGCGCTACCCATCGGGTAGGCGCTCTTCGCCGGAGAGCACTTCTCCCCGTGGCAGGCGCCAAGAGTCTGGCAGGCGCTCTTCTCCTGGCAGGCGCTCCCCCCTCGACACGGCCTTAGGATATGACATGCGCGCCTCTTCTAGTAGGCGCTTTCCTAGAAAGAGCTCCCCTCCAGGCAGCCGCTCTTCGAAGCGTCATTCTTCAGAAGAGGAGCAAGAGGCTACGGATGAAGAGTTATCAAAGGATTCTTTGGTCTCTTCATACAAGAGGCTTACAGACCTCCTTTTGCAAGAGTTTGGAGATGCACTCTCTGCTGTTGCTCCTCCTTCACCTCCTCCTTTATTTTCGACGGCGAAGAGTACCAAGACTTCTTCGTACGTCAAGATGAAGCCTACCGTCTCGATGAAGAAGGCCCTTAAAGGTTTCGGTGATTGGTTGGTCTCCAAGGAGGAAAAAGGAAAGACCTTGTTTTCTTTCCCGCCTTCCAAGCTGACAGGAAAGATGGGCTTTTGGTACGAGTCAGGGGAGCCTTTGGGCCTGGTTCTTCCATCATCCGCGGACTGGGACTTCTCTTCGTTGGTGGATTCCGGTCGTCGCTTAATTCAGCAAAGACGACGTGGGGAATGAGTGAGTTGGACCACCTTCTGAAGGGAATGTTCCGGGTCCTCGAAGTTTTTAACTTCCTTGACTGGTACCTGGGAGTGTTGGCAAAGAAGACGCAAGCCCAGGAGTCCCTTTCTCCTGAAGATCTTCATTCGGTCCTGTCTTGTATGGACAAGGCAGTGAGAGATGGCTCTGGCGAGGTAGCTTCTCTTTTCGGAGCTGGAGTTATCAAGAAGAGGGCAGTGTACTGCTCTTTTCTGACAAAAGCAGTTTCACATGCACAGAGGGCCTCTCTGTTGTATGCTCAACTCTCACCACAACTTTTTCCGAAGAAGATTATCCAGGACATCTCGAGTGCCCTTTCAACGAAGGCCACGCAGGATATGTTGGCCCAATCTGCTAGGATTCCTAGGACTTCTTTCCAACCTAAACCCAAGAAAGAAGCTACTTCAAGACAAGAGCCCTTTCGAGGAGGCCCTCCTTCCCGCTCCTCCTCCTCTAGAGGAACAAGACCTCCTAAGAGAGGAAGGACCTTCTCTCGATCTATTAGGTCGAAGAAGTAGTGCCCATGTCCTCCAGACTACAGTAGGTGCCAGACTACTGAGTTTCTCAGACGTCTGGGCCCAGAAGGGGGCAGACAACTGGTCCCTCTCAATCATCAGGAAGGGGTACCTCATTCCCTTCATTTCAAGACCTCCCTTGACCACAACACCAAGGGAGTTGGTGGCCAAGTACAAAGACCCTCACATGAACAAGCCCTTGCTCTAGCAGTAGAGCTTATGCTGGAGAAGGAAGCTATAGAGCTAGTGAAACAGCCCCTTTCCGTGGGTTTTTACAACCGCCTCTTCCTAGTTCCCAAAGCCTCAGGAGGATGGAGACTGGTTCTGGACGTAAGCGCCCTGAACGTCTTTGTGAAGAAGAGAAAGTTCGCCATGGAGACGACATCTTCAGTTTTAGCAGCTCTTTGCCCGGGGGACTGGATGGTGTCACTAGACCTTCAGGACGCTTACTTCCACGTGCCGATCCATCCTTCTTCTCGAAAATTCCTACGGTTCATGTGGAAAGGAAAAGTTTTCCAATTCAGGGCCTTGTGCTTCGGCCTCTCGACAGCCCCCAAGTGTTCACGGGGCTCATGAAAAATGTAGCACAGTGGCTACATCTGGAGGGAGTGAGGGTTTCCCTCTACTTAGACGACTGGCTTATCAGGACCTTCACAAGACGTTGACCCTGGCAAGTTCTCTGGGACTATTAGTGAACTTCGGAAAATCGCAGTTAATCCCCAGCCAAGATCGGATCTATCTGGGGATTCGGACGGTTTCTCCGGATTTTCGTGCGTATCCATCTCCAGAAAGGATAACCCGTTGTTCAGAGAAGGTCGCAACCTTTCTAGAGAAAGATGTATGCACAGCGAGGGAGTTGATGAGTCTGTTGGGGACACTCTCCTCGCTGGAGCAATTCGTTTCTCTAGGAAGGTTGCACCTGAGACCACTACAGTTCTTTTTTAATTGAAACTGGAACCGCAGAACTCAAGATCTAGAATTCCGCTTCAAGATCTCGAACGAGGTAAAGAAGGATCTCCTCTGGTGGGCGGACCCTCTTCGCTTCGCGGAAGGTATTTCCCTACACATGCCGAACCCCAACCTAGTGTTATTTGCAGATGTGTCGGACACAGGTTGGGGAGCGACGCTAGGTTCAAGAGAAGTGTCAGGCACCTGGGAGGGGGAACAGGTGTCCTGGCACATCAACAAAAAGGAGTTGATGGCGGTTTGGCTAGCACTAAAAGCCTTCGAGCCCCTTGTCCAGAAGGCAGCGGTTCAGATCAACTCGGACAACACCACAGCCCTGGCTTACATCAGGAAGCAGGGGGGGACCCACTCCTTCTCCCTGTACGAAACAGCAAGAATGCTTCTTCTGTGGTTGGAGGAAAGGAGGATAAGACTCCTCACAAGATTCGTACAGGGAGAAAGAAATGTCAGAGCCGACCTTCTGAGCAGGAAAAACCAGGTCCTTCCCTCAGAGTGGACTCTTCACTCGGACGTATGCAAGGAGCTGTGGAGGACGTGGGGCAGACCTCATTTGGATCTATTCGCGACCTCCAAGAACGCGAGGATCGACCTTTACTGCTCCCCGATCTCAGACCCGAGAGCAGTAGCGATAGATGCATTTCTGCTGGACTGGAAGAACCTAGACCTTTATGCATTCCCTCCTTTCAAAATTCTGGGAGAGACGCTAAGGAAATTTGCAGCATCGGAGGGAGCAAGGATGACCTTGATAGCTCCGTTCTGGCCCGCCCAAGACTGGTTCACAGAGGTACTGGAATGGTTAGTAGACATTCCAAGATCCCTGCCACTAAGGATCGATTTGCTCAAACTGCCCCACTTCGACAGGTATCACAAGAACCTCCCCGCTCTCAGTCTGACTGGATTCAGACTATCAAGAGTCTGGTCAGAGCGAAGGGTTTTTCGGCAAAGACTGCAAGGGCTATTGTCAATGCACGAAGACCTTCCTCCATCAAGGTCTACCAGTCGAAGTGGGATGTTTTTCGACGTTGGTGCAGGAATCAGAAGCTTTCCTCCTCCAGTACCTCTGTGACCCAAATAGCAGACTTCCTCCTTTTCCTGAGGGACAGATGCGGTCTCAACTATAAAGGGTTACAGGAGCATGCTATCTTCAGTGTTCAGGCACAGGGGATTGAATGTCTCGGAAGATAAAGATCTCCACGACTTGATAAGATCTTTCGAGACTACTAAGAAAGTCTCTATTTTAACCCCAAGCTGGAACCTCGATGTGGTCTTGCTTTTCCTGAGGTCCTCGAGATTCGAACCACCTCAATCAGCTTCATTTAGAGACTTGACGATGAAGACATTGTTTCTCATGGCGTTGGCTTCGGCTAAGAGAGTTAGTGAGTTGCAAGCCTTAGAAGGAAGTGTTGGATTCAAGGGAGACTCCGTGATTTGTTTCTTTCCTTCTTTCATAGCTAAAAACGAAAATCCCTCCTTGCCTTGGCCCAGGAGTTTTGAGATAAAAGGCTTATCCTCTCTGGTCGGAGTAGAAGCAGAAAGGACTCGTTGCCCTATAAGAAGCCTTAAGTTTTATCTCCAGAGAAAGAAAAAGCTTAGGGGCAACATGGACAACCTCTGGTGTTCTGTAAGAGATCCCAGTAGGCCTTTGTCAAAAAATGCTCTGGCATTCTTTATTAGGAACCTAATAAAGGAAGCTCACGCAGCATGTAACCAAGACCATTATAAGCTTCTGAAAGTCAAGGCGCATGAAGTGAGGGCCATCGCCACGTCGTTGGCTTTCAAGAAGAATATGTCGCTGCAGAATCTCATGAAAGCGACTTTTTGGAGGTGCGACTCAGTCTTCGCCAACCACTACCTGAGAGACGTGAGAATTACGTATGAGAAGTGCTTTGGGTTAGGCCCGTACGTATCGGCGGATTCAGTGCTGGGGCAGGGAGCTGAAGCATATCCTTTTTAAAATTTTCCCATTTGGTAATTGTCTTGTGTTTTTTAGGGTTGTATGAAAGAGGATGCAGGTAGGCATCTCTTTCAATCGTATTACTAACATTTAGTATTTTGGTTAGGTGATTTGATTTGTGCTTGAGCTCCTTGCATTGGTAGTGGACAGGTTCTATCATTTAAGTGGGCGGATCCCCTTTGACAAGACCCTAACTGGATTCTACCAAGTAAGCAGAGACAGTTCCCATTGGTAGACCCAAAGAGTTTTTCAGCTGTAGGTCACGCCCTCGCTGTAACTCTTCAGGCAACGCAGACTAATAGACAGTAACTATGAAGTCTTCTGCCTAAAACAGGTAAGAACCAAGGTTTTTATATCCTATAACATGTGTTGTTTCCCCTTTCTTTGTACTTGAGTGTCTCTTTCCCTCCACCAAGGGTGTCAATCAGCTAAGTATATATCTGACAGGAAAGTTCATGTACAAAAATGATATTGTTAGTATACAATAAAGTTTTGTACATACTTACCTGGTAGATATATACGATTGATGGCCCTCCCAGCCTCCCCTCGGGAGACAGGTGGAAGAGAAAATCTGACAAGAAAGTGGGATTTGTTCTTACACCCGCCACCCAGCGGCAGGTAAGGTAGATCACCTGACCTACCTGTCGCGTGTGCCTCGAGTTTTTAATTCTGTCGTGACGTCAGAGACGTAAGCTAAGTATATATCTGCCAGGTAAGTATGTACAAAACTTTATTGTATACTAACAATGTCATATTGACTAGTAAATCAAAACTTCTTTCAAGTAATAATGCTGAGTCTTACAGTCTATCTGTGATCAGGGATTTATTTAGGTGGTCTGGCAGCTGACTCAGCTAGAAAGGGGATTTTGGCAGCTGACTCTGCCAGTAAGGGGATTTTGGCAGCTGACTCTGCCAGAAAGGGGATTTTGGCAGCTGACTCTGCCAGAAAGGGAAAATCCCCTTTGATCACCATTTGACTTCCTCTTTTCTGTAGTACCTGCTTCAACAATACTCCCTTCTGTGCCTCATTGTGATCATATGCCAACATTGCATGACTGGTGGTAGTGGAGAATTTGGTGGTTGTATTGAAGACCAGGTAAAACTGGATATAGAGCCATCTAGGGAGAGAAGGTTTTTTTTCTGCAATTGCGGCAACTCACTTTCATTACGTCAATGATATTTTTGCCATCTTCCATGCAAGTTCATGTACAGTACATGTAACTTTTAGTCTTCTTAACTCTCTTTGTCTTGTGATATCTGCTGTTGTTTTTTAACAGACACTTACAGTGGGTTTCTTCTTCTTTGTGTGTTTTTAATACTTAATTAATTTTAATATAACTTTGTTACTAATCTGTATATGTTGTTAGTTTTTATAAATTATGATATTTTATAAATTTGAAATTAGGCTGAAATCTTAGTTTTATACAGAGGTTCATTCTTTCTTTGTGTTAGAAATAATTTGCATAGTTAAAGGTAATCCAGTTGGTTCTGAGAAGAGGCTTTTTTTCGCACCTGTAAATGAAAGTAAATGAGACTGTGATACTTATAATTCATTTGTTCATTTAATTTGTGTAAAGTAGGCTTCTAGTCTGTACATTTTTCAAACAGGGAATCATGCAGATGCACTCAAGCTTCTCTTAACAAATGCACCAGTGGCCTCCAAAGGAAAGAACGAACAGGTTAAGGACATGGCTCTAAATTTGGTTCTAAAGGTAATGATTTGTATGTTGATGTTATTCTTTTACTACAAAACTTAGGGTAAATGACTAATTTGTATGTAAATGGCTAATTTGTATATACATACCTTGACTGTTGTTTATCAGTGCAAAACTTAGGGCAAATGACTAATTTGCATGATAGGTATATATGTTGGTCTCTTTATCAATGATATATTTAATACAGAAACTAAGGGATGGAAGAGTAAATAAAACAGTATACTTATAAAGTGCATATAGGATATATTTTATTTTAATGTTGAATAGAAATTGCAGAGACAAGGAAACAGGACAAGAACAGTGTTAGAATTGAAGTTTTCATCTGCTTGCATCTTTGTGCTGGACTTCAGGTCACAACAGAGTGCCTCCCATTGCATTATTTATACAGTGAACAACTGCATACAAAATGCTTCAAATACACAGACAGTTTAATTTTTCTAGTTTATAGATGTTTGTAAAGTTACTTATGCCTGCATGTCAAGGTTAAAATGTTGAAACACATACACTTCAGCATCTCCATAGATTGTTCAAGCTAGTATAATACAGGTTGTTGTTACAGATTAGGTATTTTGATAACAAATTTTTCTTTTCTTGAGACTGATTCCTTGAATTTAACCATCTGCAGGTATTGTTATCAGTTAACAAGTCCCAGATGGATCAGATCATTGCTGCCCTTGACAAGACGCACCTTGATGTCCTCATGAAGTATATATACCGGGGATTCGAACGGCCATCTGAGGGATCGTCAGCAATTCTTCTAGTCTGGCATGAAAAAGTCTACAATGTAGGAGGTGTTGGGTGCATTGTGCGAGTTCTGACCGACAGAAAGAGGGTCTGAGATAAGGTTTAATTCTATAAACCTTAAAGTTTTGACTTGACTGTAATCGAATCTTTTCTCTGCATGGAATGCAATTCCTGTTGAGTGATTCCTTGATAATTTTGAGGTCCATATTATTATTATTATTGATTTTTTTTATACAGTTGTTAGATTTGTAGTTCTCATGAGTTGATTCTGCATTTTTGGTTGCCCTGAAAAACATGTTGATGAAAAGTGGTTGCATTTAATACTTTGTTGTACACAATTTTTTGTTCTCCTGAGTTATTGAACTGTGCATATATGTGACTACCAAAGATATCCGGTAAGTAATAATTTACAGACATTATTATATTTTAAAGTTGATTATGTATTGGTATTATAAAGGGATGTTTTTATTTTGATGTCTCTTATTTTCCCAAGAATGACTGAGTTTTGTCTTACTTAATCCATAAAAGGCACATACCAGTGCGATGTTGGTTAAGTAAATGTAGTTAAGTAGAAAAGAACAAGAAATAAGAGATGTTATGTTTACTGAGCATTGTCTGCAAAAGTGAAACAGTCATGAGAAAATAATAACAGTTAAGTAACTCGTGAACATGCATAGACCTGGACTGAGACATCAGCCACTTTCATTTCCACATGCATTCATTTTGTATTTTGACTGCGTTGTATTTATATGAAAAATGCCATAAGTGAAGTAATATTTCTTCC
This sequence comes from Macrobrachium nipponense, assembly GCF_015104395.2. Classification (NCBI taxonomy): domain Eukaryota; kingdom Metazoa; phylum Arthropoda; class Malacostraca; order Decapoda; family Palaemonidae; genus Macrobrachium; species Macrobrachium nipponense. The sequence continues at coordinate 17,957,077 of NC_061109.1, read as the reverse complement.
TTGCTCATCCTTATTTGTGGTTTTAATACCTCTCAAAAATCTAGAATTAATACTATCTTAACATATTTGATTAAATGAGTAAATTAGTATTTTCAGAAATTCAAATAATCCTATACATGTACCACAACCATACTTTATAAGTAGACTCGACCATCCTATCATGTGCAGCTTCTACTCTTTTAAAGTTACTTATGTATAAATTATTTACTTGTGGGTACCATTATGTAATAAGCGCCTCAGTTGCGTGGTCTGTATGGTGTTTGCGTGCCACCTTGGTGGCCCCGAGTTCGATTCTCGAACATTCCACAGAGGGGTGAGAGATGTGCACTCCTGGTGATAGAAGTACACTCTCGACATGGTTCAGAAGTCATGTAAAGCCGTTGGTCCAGTTGCTGAATAACCATTGGTTCCATGCAATGTAAAAACCATACCATACAAATAAACATTATGTAATAAGTGAAATGGCTTGTAGTAACAGAAGAATTAATTATCTTTTAAAAGTTCAAGTTCTCTTTCAAAATGCTCTATTTCTTGAGTAGCTTGTATAGATTCCTTACCTTCCATGCAAACATTAGTAAACCAGAGATTATTAGTTGAAATGTTGGAGGAAAACACTGTTAATCCAATACTGGTGTTTCAAAATTCAAGATTTTTATTATGTGTTTCAGAAAGAAATTTTTACTTTTTTTTTTATTGGTGTTGATATCTGTTTCTTCTACACTTACAAACTTGTGTTCTTTACAGGGATTTAGCTTTGAGGTTGGGGAGAGCAATGGTGATATCACTGTTTAAAAATAAGCCTGTTTTATGAGGGACCTTACTAATGTGAGAATTTAAATTTCTCTGGAATATAATATGAAAAACATTAAATCACCCACCTTAATATTTCAAGATAATTATCAGTAAATTTGCCACTTTCAAACATTCTTGCTGTCAGTGTTTTTTGGAGCACTGAATGACTTCATAGGTCCCAGTGCTTGGCCTTTGGCTGAAATCTATATTCTATTCAAATGGTATAATTATAAATTAGCTTGCCTTTCATATGGTTAATACCGTACTTACAATTTTATATCCATAATAATGAAAATTTGAATGAGCTTTTTAGTATTATAGTTAACTCCTACAAAGATTTTGTACTGCATTTATAACTTATTCTCGAACAAATAAATTATTTGTAATTCAGAATTTAGTTTAAAGCTGATTTTACTAAAGATATGTTAGTGATTGAGTAGTACTGTGTTTCCAAATACTGTAAGAATTAACATGTATGAGGCCACAATGAGTAGTAAGGAGCTCTTGTAGCAATGTATAGAGACTGGAAGTGAAAGGTAGCAACATAAATCTACTAGAACCTTCAGAATTTTCATTACACATATCACTGGATTTGCAAATATTTTTAATAAATCCAGTTGTGAGCAGATAATCTCAAGATGTATGTCTACAAAGAATTTGTTTATTAAGGAATGATGGAAGAAGTTCATCAGTTTCTAAGTTGAGTCTCCTTGGCTAAAGCTAAAATGAGTAGACTTAGTTTTTGTAAAACAATATAAATTTTTTTTATGTGTAAATGATTGCCTTGTGTGTGAGTTTTAGCAAAACTTAGGTATGTATTCCTTTTCTGAATAATGATTAGAAGCTTGTCTGATAGCTGGTTGGTAGTTTGGTGGACGCATTCACTTAGACCTCTGATTCCACATTGGTTAGAAACTTATCATGTAGTCTAGGTGTGGCTATGTACGGGTGAAATGCAAGCCATCACAAAAACTGATGTGTTTCCACACAAATATTCTTTTTCTTAATATAATTGTTTGTTGTGAAATCCATGATTTATATCGTTACCAGAATTGCAGGTTAGGAGGGAAGCTAGAGCTGCTGAGAGAGAGAGAGAGAGAGAAAAAAAAAAAACTAAAAAGCCCACTGGAATAGGATCTAATTTGAAGGCTTGCTGGTTTGAGATTAGCAAAGAACTCAATACCCTGTAGGATTGATAGTTAAGAGGTCAAAATTCCCTGCACATTGTAAAATGAGAGCTATGTAATTGTAAATCATAAAGACATTGTAAAAAAAAAAAAAAAAAAAAAAAAAAAAAAAGTGTACTAGAAGGGACCATGATTGAAAATTTCAAATGGAAATGAAAGGTTTGTTTGCAAGAGATATCATATTTATTTTGTTATTGTCAGGCAGACTGAGATTCTTCTTTGTATAATTGGAGGAACATTTGCATTTGCAATAGTTTAGAAAGCATAGGGTAATTTTCAATAACCTTGAAGTGTTGCAAGATTATGGCCAAAAGAAGTGCTTACTCAAGTGTCTTCGAGTTTTTAAGTCCTTTCAAAGTATATAATGCTAAGAGGACTATCTGGCAACTGGAGTTTCATTATATTACTGGCCATGTATGAGTTCAGTCACAGTTTCGATGGTCTCCTTTTCATCAGTTGTCTCTTTAAGACAATTCAAATTAGGTATATGGTATTAGCAATGCCCAAAATTTTGTGAGGGTTCGTCCTATGATGAGGAGCTGTTTGTAGAAGAGACAAATTGCTACCACTCATTTCGTTGTAATGAAAATATGATTCAAAGAAAACAACCAACAGCTTTCAGGAAAACGTATCTGCTAAAAAAAATAGCTAGGCCTAAAAGTGCACATAAGGTTAGAATGTATCATGTACATTCTTTGAAGAACATATCAGCGGACCAAAAGAGTTGGACCAGCAGATATCATGTCTATATGAGTAAGGAGATTGACAGAATGAGGTAGATTGAAGCTGCTAAGAGATTTTGAGTGCATCATCCCATTTACAATCGTGAGGGTGCTGAAGCATTTGTGTGAACTACCTAGACATAGAAATAGAGGATAATGCTAATTTGACCATATCGTATTTCAAATTGCATTTGTTTATAAATCTGTTCTGTTTAATTTCCATTTTATTTTTCATTTTATAATTCAAAGCCACTGTGTCAAGAACCCTTAGGCTTCCTTCAGTGGCAAACCTGCAGACTCAGATTTGTTCGACACCAAGAAACGAAAATGTCAAGAAGGATGAAAGTGAGTGTCAGATACGTACTAGAAGAGCCAAAGTTTGGGCCAGGAACAGGGAAGAGAGAGGGGATAATGATTTACTTGTGCCAGGTGAATCTAATACTTACTTAATCTTTCGACTTACAGGCTTCTCCATTACATACTTCTCCATTACATACTTCAGTTCGAATTCGATTTTCTCTCTCTCTCTTTCTGCGGCCACAAGTATCAATGGCCTTGAGAATTTTCTTATTCAGCGTTTCGGTTTCGTCAAACATTGCGATGAAGGATATGACAGAATTATTCAATATGTTTCTAGTCACTATATTATGATTAAGAACGCCCTTGATATGGGACCACCTTGACGTGGTGAGGGGCTCTTGAACCCCAGGAATTATAGTTCCCGGTTTCAAACCAAAGAGTCCCATACATTGTCATGTATATATATTTGGAATAAATTTTGTGGAACTTTCCACTTTTTGTAAAATTTGTTGGACCTGACAAATGGGAAAAGATATCATAGTTGGGAATGGGTTTATATCCGAAGCTAAATACAGTGGACCCCCCGTATTCGCGTTCTCCAGATTCGCGGACTCACACATTCGCGGATTTCTCTCGGGAACGTTTCCCTGCATTATTCGCGGAAAATTCGCGCATTCGCGGTATTTTTCTATGATAAATATCCACAAATTCCTGGTTTTTTTGATGAATTTCATCATAAAATGCACTTTTTGTGATAAAACTATTAAAAAACCCATGTAGGAAAATTGTTAGTGGGTTTTTCTTGAGTTTTATCTAATAAAATAGGCTGTTTTTAGCATTTTTATAGGGTTCCAAACATTCGCGGATTCTATTCACGGGGGGGTCTGGTACGCATCCCCGCGAATACGGGGGGACCACTGTAGTGGTAACTGTGGTGGGACCATCAACTGCCCGATAATGTTTGGACCTGAGTTTTATCAGGCGGAACTATTCTGCAGGACTAGACCACGGATTCCAGGGGGTTCTGGTTCTGGGTTTAGGACTCTCAGCATTCTATCTGGTTTGCCCATAATGTAATTAGGGTGGGAATGATTGTATTCTTGTAATACTCTCAGTCCTATCAAGCGGGTCTGGCTTACACTTGGGCCACTCTAATTATGTTGTGCCATCCCCTGTGGGGTTGAGTAGGGACGTGGACATTTGGGAGTCGGTTTCTTACTTGTGCCATTAGTGGAGGAATAAACGCCATGAAAGGCTGATAATATCTTTTTAAGGTTTTCAGGTTTTTTTTTTTTTTTCTCTATTCGATCTTATGAGTTGTAGGAATAAAGATTCGAGTACCCCTGGGCCCTCTGATGATACTGTTTTGGCACAGATGAAGACCTCTGCACCCATCTTGGAAACTGAAAATCCCCAAATATTGATGAACTTGGATCGACTTTGAGACATGAGGCATATGCTGAAAATGCAGAAAAATTGTTGGTAACTCTGGAACCATTTATTTCCCCAAGTACAGGCGGTCCCTGGGTTACGACGGGGGTTCCGTTCTTGAGACGCGTCGTAAGCCGAAAATCGTCAAAAATCCTAAGAAAACCTTACTTTTAATGCTTTGGGTGCATTGAAAACTATGTAAACTGCATTCTTATGGCATTTTTCATCAAAAAAAACCTTCAAATATTGATTATTTTGCATTTTTTGTGTCATTTTTCATCTGCCAGATGAGCGTTGTAGGCGTCGTAACCCTGGAACATGCGTCGTAACCCTGGAAATAATGTCTATTGACAAGCGTCATAACCTTGGAACGTCGTAAGCCGAGACCGTCGTAACCCGGGGACCGCCTTTATTGAGACTGGGGAAGATAAATCTACTTTATTCATTGAGTCTCTTCCATTGGATATGAGGTATGAAATAATAAATGAGGAATTTAGCAAATATGGAGCTATTGAGAAAATAGGAATTAGATTGGCAGACACTTTACAGTCCTGGCAGGTTTGGATAACTTTTTCAGATTATACAGAGGCTTTGTTTACCTACTCTGAATATAGGCGAGTCTAGGAAGGATATCTCATGTACTTTAATAAAAAGGCCCCCTTCTAACCTAAAGGTATATTACCCCAAAAACACAGACAACAAAACAATTAAAACATCGGTAGCAAAAACCCCCAAGCCCACAAAATGGCTGGTAGTATCAGTTAAAGAAAAGTGGGGTAACATAATACTATTCAGGAGATACTTGCAGCGTCAAATAGGAGGCATTAGTAATTCAAAAATTACACGCATTGGGCAAAACAGCTTTTTGGTGCATGCAGAATCAGTGGAACAGGCAGCCAGGATATCCAACTGGAGGATTACCCCAGAAGGAATTATCAAAGAAGTCAAGCCTCACTACAATTTTAGCTATGCTAAAGGTGTCATCTTCCACCAGGACTTGTATGAATTTTCAGAGGAGGAAATCTGTGATATGTGTCCTCCCAATGTTTGGAAAGTTTTTAAAGTAACTAGGTCATCTATGATTATTTTTACGTTTTGTGATGAAGACTTGCCAAATTCGAGTGAAGTAGAAAAGGAAATAATTAATATACGTCCCTTTAAACCCCGGCCACTCCAATGTTTCAACTGCTTTGGTTACGGTCACCCATCTAGGGTAAGTATAAGACCTAAGCTCTGTGGCACATGCCTCTCTCCCAGAGCATGGCGAGTGTTCAAGACAGTTAAATTGTATCAACTGTTAGAAGGAACATAGTCCCAGAGATAGAAATTGTGAATCGTATAAGGACGAACAGGAAGCTTTGCTTAAATCCCATGCAGAGCACATAAGTGTAGGCTATGCAAAGAAACTCTTAGCTAGGACAACTAAATATAGTGATGTGGTGAAACAGAAATATAAAAATTCAAGTACTCTCAGCAAACAACCACCACTAAAGAAAGAATCCCGTCCTTCTATAAGCAATCTAGCTCCTCAGCCTGAGGAAAGGAGCTCCACCCCTTGAACAAAACAACTTCCTGATTCAGAGCTTGAAATTGTTCAAGCTCCAGAGGCTTCCTCTGCGGGAGCTTCTCAAACCCCCTCTTTAGGGGTCTTTCAGGCTTCTGCCTAGCCTCATCTCTAGAGGCATCCAGCGCCTCGGTGGTGTGATTGGTATGGTATTAGCGTTTCACCTCGGTGGTCGTGGGTTCGATTCTCGGCCATTCCATTGAGGAGTGAGAGATGTGTATTTCTGGTGATAGAAGTTCACTCTCGACGTGGTTCGGAAGTCACGTAAAGCCGTTGGTCCCGTTGCTGAATAACCACTGGTTCCATGCAACGTAAAAGCACCATACAAACAAACAAACAATCTAGAGGCATCCCAGGCAATCTCACTCCCAGATTTAGGGAACCTTCCATAAGAAAGATTGCAGACCTCAGTACCTCATGTGGCAGAGGTATATCATGCAAATATGGAATGTGAAATTACAGGTAATAAAAGATCGCGTACCAATTCCACATCTCCTCCTTTGTCACCTGCCAGGGTGACCAGATTTTGAAAATTTAAATAAGGGACACCTAAATTGGAGAGGTAGTTGAACAATATATATATATATAATATATATATATATATATATATATATATATATATTATATAATATATATATATATATATATATATATATCATATAATATCATATAAATATATAATATATTATATATATATATATATATATATATATATATATATATATATATATATATATATATATATATATATATATATATATATATATATATATATATATATATATATATACACATATATACTTATTATATTATACCATAATAAATATTAACATAATATTATATACTATAATAATACATATATATATATTATATATATATATTATAATATAATATTAATATATATATTTATATAATATATAATATATATATAGTATTATATATATTATACATATATATATATATATTATATATATAATATATATATATATATATATATATATTATATATATATATATAATATTATATATATATATAATTATATATATATATTATACTATATATAATATAATAATATATATATATCATATATATATTATATATATATTATATATATATAGATAATATATATATATATATATATATATATATATATATTATATAATATATACTCTGTAGAATTTTTTGCTGGGAATAATGATATTATTCCTAACACTGCTGCAGCTGAGGCTGCTTGTTTATTTGATTTGTGTGGCTGTTGATCCATGCTGTCGCATATCCCTCAGTCCACCGTGTGTAATGCTAAAATTCTTTGAGCATATTTTGCAGTATGCTCCGCTTTTGTTGTTGTTTTGGGGGACGAGCCATTGCTTGAAATCACTGCAATTTTTCCACTCTGGTCTAAAAGTACATATTTTCACTTCCTTTTTTGTTACAATTTTTGCCGGACATGCTGCCTTATGTGTAAAAAATCAAATACCAAGGACAGATTTGTTTGTTCTCGGCCCACTGCTCTGTTGCCAATTTTGGGCGGCCGCCTTTACCCCGTATTTTGTAAAATTTCACTAATAGATTGTAATTTTTTTTCAAATATTGAAAATGGACAAAAGGCGTCCCGGGGAGGGTCGATACAGGACACGGGACAAATGTCCTAAATATGGGACAATCCCGTCAAATACGGGACGTCTGGTCACCCTGTCACCTGCCCAAGTCAGGAAAGGCAAATGTAAAATTAGGCCATCAGAAAAGTCTTTCTCCTCTGAGAGGCTGAATAAACCACCAAGAAAGAATAGCATGACCAAATCTCCATCAAGTAAGCCCTCTCTTTCAAGATCTTCATATTCTTCATTTGGTCAGCCAACTAAAAATCTCTCTCCATAATGGCGTCTTTTGATGTCCTGCAATGGAATTGTAAAGGACTGCGTACACGTGCAGAAGAGCTATAAGTCTTGTTGAGAGAGAGAAACCCAGGTATAGTATGTCTGCAGGAAACCAAATTAGGCCCAGAGTTTTTAATCCTGGGGTTAACTATGAGATTTTCTCCTCGGTCCCTCCTGCCGGTGACCGTGCACATGGGGGAGCTGCTATTAATGTGAATAAATCTTTGGAATACTCTCAAGTACTCCTTACTACAAATTTATAGGCACTTGCATTAAACATAATTTTATAAAAGCAGATTACTGTCTGTTCCATTTACCTTCCTCCTAGATCTGCTTTCTCAGTGGCTGACATTCAGTCATTGTTAAGTCAATTACCTGCCGGCACCATTCATGCTTCTAGGAGATTTTAATGCACACAATCCACTATAGAGGAAGTTAGTATTAATAATATTGTGCTTCTTAATGATGTTACGATGACTTACCATAACATATTTTAATTCGTATTCAGCTATTGATATGAGTATATGTTCCTCAGACATAGCTTTGGATTTTAACTGGTCTGTTGACGAATATCTGCACGGTAGTGATCACTTTCCTATCCATTTGAAGTTTGTCAGAAATTTTCCTACAGAAGCACCACCAAAATGGAAGGTAATCGAAGCAGACTGGGTAAAATATAAGACGGATATAAGATTAGACAAATCTTATGAATCTTTTAAATGCTACTTAAAAGCATACGACTATTTTTCAAATAGAGTATTAACAAGCGCAGAGGCTGCTATACCAAGAACAAGTGGAAAACTATGAAGACCTGCTGCCCCTTGGTGGGATAAGAAATGTTCTGTTCTCAGAAAAATCACAAGAAGATGCTATAAAAAATATAAGTCAAGTGGCACTTCTACTGCTAAGATAATATATCAACGAGCTATGGCCAAAGCGCGTCGATATTTTCGTAGTGCAAAAAGAAATACATGGATATACTACATAAATGGAATTAATTCAAAAACTCCATCCAGAGTAGTTTGGAAGAAAGTAAGAAAGCTTGCAGGGAAATTTTCTCCTCCTAAAACACCTTCTTTAAAGGTTGGAGATTCACTGATAACGAGTCCCAAAGATATAGCTGAATACCTAGGTCAGCACTTTTCCCACATTTCAAGTGCAAGTAATTAATTATTTAACTGACTTCCAGAGGATTAGGAAAACCCAGGTTCCTTTAGATTTATCTAGTGGTAATCTTGAAGCTTATAACGCTAAATTCTCTCTGCATGAGCTACAAGATGCCCTTTCTTCAATGGATGATACTTCTGGTGAGGATACTACGCTGTATGTAATGCTTCGACAGTTACCCAAGGAAGCCAAATCATACCTCTTGAAGATTATTAATAAAATTTGGGATACTGGAGTCTTACCAAGAGGATGGAAAATTGCAGTACTAATTCCAATTCAAAAACCAAATAAAAGCCCTTATCAGACAAGTTACAGGCCCATAGCTCTTACTAGCTGTGTATGCAAGCTGATGGAGACGATGATCAACTCTCGTTTAGTCTGGCACTTAAGCCCCGTACACACTATGCATCATGATGCTCGCAGTGTTAGATGGATGTGTTGAAAAACGACTTTTTCACATGTAGCTGCATTACGAACGTGTCGATGGGGCCGAGCTATTTCATAATTTCATTGCACAGCTTAGTGATGCACCAACGTTCAGAAGGGGAGGATGTCCTCTCACCACCACCCGCCAAACTCTTGAGAGGACAAGGACTAATATTACATTTTATTGAATTACTGAAGGAACATCCATGTTTGGAACATAAAATGCAAGCATTACAAGATGAGAAACATCAGGAGTGCAAGCTTGGAAACCATAAAATCTGAGTTATCGAGTTTTGTAAACTGTACATTGCGGAATGAAGACATTACTAAAAAGCTGAAGACACAATTCTACAGGTAAATGTCTGCAATCAAAGCATCACAGAAGTCTGGAGCTCCGAAGTTATGGTGTTTTGATGAGCTGCGTTTCTTGTAATAAAAAAAATATTTGTGTACTTTGTACCTATATATGAACCTTACTTTCAAATAATCCTCCCTAAGGACATTATAGATGGCTTCACAGGTTTCGGGGATGATTAGACCGAGGCTCTGTTTTGAAATCTTGGTTGATTATTGGAGGCTTGCATACGATCCTCCAGCTGCACTGCAAGAACGAGCTCCTGGTGATATGCTGTCTCGAAAGTTGGTGTCCTGCTTATAGATATATGGTTCAGTTTTTTTCCAACAATTTATAAAATGCAAGGATTGGCATTCTTGTGTAATTTTCAAAGTCTGTTGGATTTTCGACTTGTAGCTCCAAAAATATTTCATAGAAGGCTTCCCTTCGGAAGTCGCCGAGAAAGCCATGCTTACACCACAAGGTTCTACGTTTCTTACTCAAAAGTTTCTTTTTTACAGCACACAGAGCAACTACACCCCACAGTAGTCTCCTGGCAAAGTACATCATCGGCAAACATCCTGCCGTTGAAGCTGAACTACGAGAACAAGTGAGCAGTGTTGCAGTACAGTTTGGCCGGTATTAATTTTTTTCAACACCACTACTGCGTCACGTAGCTGATACGTGATGGCATAGTGTGTACCAGTTTAGAAACACACAAACTACTTTCTCCACTCCAGTTTGGCTTGACCCTCTGCTTAGACTTTCTGATCAAATTCAACAGGGCTTTGTAAACCAGTGTCAGACAATTGGTGTATTCTTTGATTTAGAAAAAGCGTATGATACAACATGGCTTCATGGAATTGTTAAGCAGCTGCGTAAATTAGGCATACAAGAAAATATGATTAGGTTCATTAACTCCTTTTTAACAGACCGGTTTGTAAGAGTAAGAATAGGAAATCATTTATCTTCCCCATTCAAACTAGAAGGTGTTCCACAGGGGAGTGTGCTGAGTGTAACTTATTTTGCTGCCATTGATAGCGTCATCAATGAAATTTCAAATCCTGTACGGGCCTCACTTTTTGTTGATGATCTAGCTATTTATTGCACTGCATATGATGCTGAATCGGCTTGCAAGTATTTACAAAAATCCATCGACTATATCTCTCGATGGGCAAAACAAAATGGTTTTAGGTTTGCTACAAGTAAGACAGTTGCTGTTCGCTTTACAAGGAGTAGACGTCAAGAAGTTGTACCAAATTTGAAACTTGATGGGTCTGTTTTACCATATGCGGATGATGTCAAGTTCTTAAGAATGATTTTTTATTCCAAACTCACATGGTCTAAGCATATTGAAAATTTAAAGTGCAAAGTAAAGAAATCTCTCACTCTTTTGAAAGTGGTCTGTGGCTTTAACTGGGGTGCAGATAAGAAAACTTTGCTACAACTATATGATGCATTATGTAGATCAAAGTTGGATTACGAATGCCAGATTTATTCATCAGCTTGCAATAGTAAACTCCACGAACTTGATGTAGTCCAAAATATGGGTTTACGTAATTGCTTTGGGGCTTTTCCAACATCCCCCGTCGTGAGTCTTTATGTGGATGTGCACCAACTTCCATTAGATTTACGACGTGCAGAATTAGGCCTCCGATACTTGATCAGGATAAAAAGCAATGCTAGCAATCCATCAAATAAGATTATTAATCAACGTGATGCTAGCAAATTCAAGCCAAGATCTTCTGTTCCATTCCAGATCCGGCTAAATGCATCTGTAAATGAAAAATTATATACTGACTCGGAATGTTCATGAATTGGCCCCTTCCAAAATTCCCCCTTGGTTCATACCAAAAGCTGAACTGTGCAAGAAAATATAGTAAAATAGAACACCCCCAATGAAGAAATAAGCGCCTCAGTGGCGTGGTTAGTATGGCCTTTGCCTGCCACCGAGGTGGTCGCGAGTTCGATTCTCGGGCATTCCACTGTGGGGTTAGAGATGTGTATTTCTGGTGATAGAAGTTCACTCTCGACGTGGTTCGGAAGTCACGTAAAGCCGTTGGTCCCGTTCCTGAATGACCACTGGTTCCATGCAACGTAAAAACACCATACATACAGTGAAGAAATAGTCACTGTTTTTAGAACATTATGAAGTTCAGAATAACGACAATAAAATTTATACAGATGGCTCAAAGTCAAGCGAGGGAGTAGGTTTAGCTGTGGTTACTGATAATTTTTGTAATATTGTAAAGCTACCTCCAGTTGCTTCAGTATATACAGCTGAACTATCTGCTATTGTAAAAGCCCTAGATATAGCATATCATTCAAATAAGAAGTCTTGTGTCATATACTCAGACTGTAAAAGTGCTCTGGAAAACCTGTACAGTTATATTTCTTCCCATCCTTTAGTACAAAAAGCTCAGGCGTGGCTGTTTCGCATTTCTTGTAGGCGTAAAATAGTACGTTTTTTACTTTTGTTGGATTCCTGCTCATGTTGGGATCCCAGATAATGAAGAAGCAGACCAAGAAGCAATGAGTGCCTGTTCCCAAGGAGAAATTGATACAAATAGTCCCCCATTTTGATATTAAACTCTCTATCCGTAACTACATACTAAGAAAATGGCAGGAGCAATGGTCATCTCCCCTTCTTCCTAATAATAAGAAGTTAAAAACAATTAGACCTCAAGTAGGAATTTAGCAATCATCCTATCAAAGCGACAGGAGGACTGAAGTTATATTAACAAGGTTGAGGATTGGTCACTGCCAAATGACACACCGTTTTCTTCTTGATGGTGGTAATGCTCCAGTGTGTGTTCACTGTGATAGCCCTTTGGCAGTTGAGCACAATTCTGGTTCACTGCACCAGGTATTTAAATGAGAGGCAGATGTACCGTCTAGATGGTAAAACTATATCTGAAATTTTAGGAGACAACATCGATGTTGGCCCTGTTATGAGTTTTTTTAAAGGCTTGTGGATTTTATAAAAATGTCTAGTAATTTTATATAGATATAATTATTTTTTTTTGTTTTTAAATTTAATTTTTTTTATCATAAATGGTAACTTTTAATTCCATTAGAAATTTAATATCGATTTTACCGTTTTAAACATTGATCATCAGAGTATCTATTTTAAACTCATTATTTATATCATTCCCATTGAACTCATTATTTATATTTCCATTTCTATTCATTATCACTATAGCGCTGAATGACTCTATGGGTCCCAGTACTTGGCTTTATGCCAAAATCACAGATCCATTCCTATGATTATGAACACAGTAGATTTATGGCGCCAAGATGCAAGAATGTCATTTAAAAAATTGACTTCAGAGCGTACAAGATCCAAAGTACTCAGTATCTTCTTCTTGAAAATAAAAGGATGCAAATACTTTTATATTTCTTAAATAGTTGACCTAGAAGAAAAGTAAAGCACTATCATAAGAACTGACAGAGTAGTTTCATTATGTGGGTTGACATAGCCGTAGATATAGAGAGGACGCTTTTTGTGCGTAAAATCTAGGTTAACCATCCATAAAAGCTTCAAATTGAGAGACAGAATTTCCGTAATTTTAGAAGCACATTTTTTTTTCTATTACGAATTAAAAATTCCTCAAATGTACCACGGAAGAACGTTTCTTTTCTGATGTTGTCAGAAATGTTAATGTACGACACTTATTTCACTATCTTTCCAAGATTTAAAACCTTTCAGAAAATCAAAATTAATAAAAAATAGTGTTAAGCGTATCGATTATATAACTTTTATATGATATTTATAAAAATTCAATTAATGACAGCACTATGAATTGTGTTTTATCAAAAAATGTAATATTTACTTTCTGGTCGCAGTGCTTAGTAAACAAACGCAATGGCGGATGATCTAGGCAACAGTCTCAATACTTACGAAGTTCAACTGGAACAGGTGAGTTTTATTTCGCATATGCGACACTGGGTAATTATCAAGGAATTATAAAGTATTTGACATCACGATAACCACGATTTTTGTGCGTAATTTTGATGGTTAGGCTTCTAATCCAGTGGCAAGTAGCCAAGAGGGCCAGGCCAAACTGGACAGTTCTCTTTCGACAGTTCTCTTTCGAAAGATGTAATTCTCACGTCAGTTTGAGTGATTTTTATTATTTTTAGGCTATTATTTATTTTATAAGGTCCTTTTAGCCTTTAAAGTACCCTGTGATGCCTTATTTTTGCCGTTAATGGGCCAAGGAGAATGCTTTAGGGGAAACAACCGAGTGCACTACCTGGGCAAGTCTTGCCCACTCGTTGACCCACCTTTCAGAAGGTTATTTGAGTAGTTTACATATCCGCGGACAGATCCTACACCTCCAAAACCATTACCTCAAATAACAAAATGCATAGAATAAAAGTTGTCCAGAATTCCAAAATAGGGTAAACAACCGCATGGACTCCAACTCACCGATGGTCACGGCTGGCCACCCTCCTAAAAAGTACTTAGGGTAAAAAACTGCATGGTACAGGGGTGGACCATGTACGATCAACGTGAACAACCCCAAAAAAAGTACATTAGGGTAAAAAACTGTATTATTTTACTTATGGACATTAGGGTAAAACACCACGGCAGGCCAACCCTCATCACGGTGGACGGGTCTTATTCACTCGATATTTAATTGGTGAAACAAGAATACAATTGCAACTCTAAGCATACCATTTAAAAGACTGAAGTTTCGTCAACATAATGTGATATATGAAAGCCCCATACGAACTAAAATAAGCATGTGAGCTCTTCGTAAAATATGTTTTCAAGGCAGTTTTGAAATCCAATATGGCGGCTACGTTTTGCATGGAAGGTTCTCATCAGTGACGGCCACCATCTTTCCCCATCCTTCCCAGCACTCATTTGAACAATGTTAGCGTATAGGGTAAAACATCACAGCAGGCCAAACAGGCCACCTACAATCAACGCTTGCCACCCTGCGAAAAAGTACATTATAACGCGTCCTGACACCGGAGATGGGCATCAGTCGCGACTTGTTGTTGGTGAGAAACGGAGCTAAAGACCTCTACTCTCCTTTCGAAGTAAGTATTTTCTCCAAAGTTAGAAAATTAAGGCCAAATTTAAAGATTTAAACAGAGGGTACTGAAATGGCGCCCACGGCAGTGGGAAAAAATTCACCAAACGCTTTAGAAATTTTTACTTACAACTAAAAATGTTTTTGAAGATTGACGCCTCTCGATGTTTACGGAGTCGCTTGTGTCAACAAACTTTCCATTTCTTGTGATAAAATCCGCACACCACTTGTACCCACAGACGCTGGAGCACTTTTATCACAACAATCGAAACACGATTTCTCACCAACAACAAGCCAGGCGTAAACAGCTGTTTGGTAGAAGATGACGAGAAGCGCTTGCTCTTAGCTAATTTTTAAATAAGTAGTAAAACATCAATATTTTACATATTTATGAAGATTAATTTGAAAATATTCGTTATTGAAAAAGTAACTCGACTCTGACTCAAAATTTAAGTAATTATTTTTTCTGAATTAGAACGTTCTTTTAAGTTCTGTATTATGACGTCCACGACGGAGGAGAGATTCTGAATATTATAAGCGCATATGCACCACAAGTTGGTTGCACAGAAGAAGAGAAGGGAAATTTCTGGAGAGACATGGATGGAATAATGCAAGAACTGGAAGAGCATGAGAGGGTGATAGTTGGGGCAGATTTGAATGGCCATGTCGGAAGTGAAAATGAGGCGATGGGGCGGGTGCTGGGGGCATGGAATGGGGAGAGAAACCCAGAAGGAGAGAGTGTAGTGGACTTTGCTGTGTCATTCGACATGGCAATAGTAAACACATTTTTGAGAAGAAAAGGGAAACACCTAATAACATATAGGAGTGGGGGAAGATTCTCCCAGATAGACTATTTCTTGTATAAAAGGTATAAATCTGGTGGAGGTCAAGAACTGCAAAGTTATTCCAGGCGACCATGTAGCCCCCCAACACAGGCTGCTATGTAGACTTGAAGTTGAAAAGGGAAAGAAAAACCAAAGCTAAAGGATAAGGAAAATTAAATGGTAGAATTACAGAAGGAAGGGGATAAGAAGAGAGAGTTTAAGAGGAGGGTTGGATGAGATTGATATAGGGATTGAAGATGTTTCAAAGAATGGTAAGGGCACGAAATGCAGCAGTAATAAGAAGGCTGGAAAGGAGCTGCTAAGAGAGATCTGGTATCATATGGAAGAAAAGGATAGTTGGTGGTGGGATGAAGACATTGAGAAAGTAGTAAAGGATAAGAAGGAGGCAAAGAAAAGATGGGAAGAGTCACAGTCAGTGGAAGACAGAAATAGGTACAGAGAGAAAAACAAGGTGGTGAAAAAGGTGGTAGCCCAAGCTAAAGCAAAGTCGTATGATGATGTGTATAATGAGCTGGGGACAAAGGAAGGATTAAAGAAGATGATGAAGCTATCAAAGGCTAGAAATAAGAGCACCAAAGATATAACACACATCAAACAAATAAAGAATCAAGAGGGTGTAGTGCTTAGAAAGGAGGAAGACATTGTGAAGAGATGGAAAGAATATTTCGAAACAGTTGTTAAATGAAGAAAATAATAGACTAATAAGAGAGGATGGGCAAGTGAACATTGGCATGGTAATGAGGTTTCTAGGCAAGAGGTACTAAATGCACTGAAGAAGATGAAGAATGGGAAGGCAACCGGACCAGACATGATCCCGGTGGAGGCATGGAAAGCATTAGGAGATGAAGGAGTGGATATACTGTACGATCTTATGATAAAGATCCTTGAACAGGAAAAGATACCAATGAGTGGCGTGGGAGTATATTGATCCCAATTTTTAAAGGGAAAGGCGATGTCCAAGAGTGTGGTAATTATAGTGGCATTAAATTGATGTCCCACACTTTGTGATATACTGGAAAGGATGATAGATGCTAGACTGAGAGAAAGAAGTACAAATAGGTAAAGAGCAGATGGGATTTATGAAGGGAAGGGGAAAACACGATGGAATATTTTTGTCTGAGGCAAAATAATGGAGAAATTCGGGGAAAGACAAAGGGACCTACATATGGTATTCATTGACTTGAAAAGGCTTATGACAGAGTCCGAGACAAGAGGTATGGAGGAGCCTGAGGAGAAGATGGTGCCAGAGAAGTATGTGCGATTGATACAAGAGATGTACCGGAATGTATTTACCAGAGTGAGGAGCAGTGTTGGGGAGACAGAAGGTTTGAGGTGAGTAGGATTACACCAGGGGTCGGCTCTGAGCCCATTTATCTTTAACATAGTGATGGATGTTATATAGAGGAAGTAAGGGAGACAGTACCATGGAAACATATTGTATGCGGATGATATTGTTCTGTGTGCTGAGAGCAGGGAAGAGCTGGAAGTGAAATTGGAAAGATGGAGACAAGTACTGGAGGACAGAGGAATGAGAATAAGTAGATCCAAGACAGAATATATGTGTACCACCACTGAGGGGGAGGAGGAGAGAAAAGTATTCAGCTTGGTGGAGAGCAAATAAGGAGTTGATAAGTTAAGTATTTGGGATCTTTTGTTAACGCTGGAGGAAGTATGGAAGAAGAAGTAAAACATCGGGTACAGGCAGGCTGGAACAACTGGAGAGCGGCCTCGGGAGTTCTTTGTGACAAAAGAGTGCCGCTTAGGTTAAAAGGAAAAAATTTCACAAGACGGTGGTAAGAACAGCAATGCTGTATGGTACGGAAACAGCAAGCATGAGAAAAGCAGAGCAGAAGAAGATGGATGTGGCAGAAGAGAATGCTTAGGTGGATGTCTGGGGTAACAAGAGTGGATAGGATCAGAAATGACTACTAAGGGGGTCAAACTAAGGTGGTGGAAGTATCAAAGAAAGTGCAGGAGGGGAGGCTGAGATGGTATGGACACCTGTTGAGGAGAGATGAGGACCACGCTGGGAGACATACTATGGGAGTGGAGGTGCAAGGAAGAAGAAAGAGAGGGAGACCAAGAAAGAGATGGAAGGACTGTGTGAGAGGAGATTTACATGAGAAGGAATTGATGAGGCAGAAGCGCAAGATAGAAATAGATGGAAACGGCTCATCCGAAACGGCGACCCCATATAAAAATGGGAAAAAGCTGGGAAGAAGAAGAAGAAGATTATGACGTCACGACATCTTGACTTTCGTACCTATTGTAAATAATTGCTATACTCAACTGTCATTGCAGAACAGTTTACCAGTTATTCATGCAGATTTGTTATCAGCTATACATGTAATTGTTATAATCGTAATGCGCATATATATCTTTATTATTTACTTTTTGGATATATGAAGATGTTTTTACTGCTGGATTATCGCCGTAGTGTGACGCAATCGTTTTCGGTCCATGGGCCTCTGTCTGTTTTGCACCATAAGAAAATTATGGGGCCGAATTTGCAATGACCAGAAAGTCGTTAAAAGAGGAAAGTTAGCATTGAGGGGCATATGTTTTGACTGAGAAAAATACAAATTTATCAATAGCTAGCTTGTAAAAAATACTTGGTTATAAAAACTTGATTGACAACTAAGCAGCATGTCTACTATGGGTTTCAGAGACAGTGCAAGCACGTTTTTGGGCAATACCTATTCTGTAACGAACACTCGTAACAGAACGAGATTTTGCTATAGTGCATTACACCGTGCCGTAATTTATAAGGGTATCGTGAATCACTAATCGTAAAGAATAACGACACTTGTCCTTGTACCAAGAGACAAAAAACTCCATTATGCAGAAATGGATACGAACACGTGTATAAAGCTCCACCTACCTCTCCCCACCCCCCCACCCCCTCCACCGCCTTCCCATTTTCTTCTTCGTTCCTACCGCCTTCCCTTTCTCTCTCTCTCTCTCTCTCTCTCTCTCTCTCTCTCTGTTGCCATTCGGTATGTGTTGACCCTCCAAACTGGGTATAAGACTACACACAAAACGTTGAAATTGGTGAAATTAGGCTATGTATTGGAAGTATATATACATAAATATTAAAGCAATTTTATCATTATTGCATTACTATGACAACTAGAATTCATGGAAACAGTTTATAATAATGGAACAGCGTATGTGTGAAGCCTCCACTAATGTGGCAACGATGATTTTGCCATTCTTAGCATGCAAACATTAAAGGTTACATTTATTTCTGGCATACGATTATTAAAGAAATTCAAAATACTAATAAAGACTGAAATCAATGAAAAGTGCTAGCAAAAACAAAAAAGCAAAAAAAAAAAAACGTAGTCGTTCCTCTGCACTTTTCCGTATTCGTTCCTCTATGGTTTTCGGCAGCCAGATGTACGAAAACGTTAGAAACATTTGATTTTATCTACTTTAGAAATATCTGTAATTTTCGGGGTAATTTGGTTGCAAAAAAGGGATAATATACATGAATTAAATCAAAATTTTTAAATAACAAAGTAAATTTAAACTAAATAACGAGTAAAGTAAACAGTTTAGGGAATAAAACTTTGCAGTTTCGTCGTCTGTCATCGTCTGCTGTTCGAAATTGTGTTTATGGCGCGCGCGTTCGTTAGAAACCAGGAACAGCAACGGGTTTTAAAGTGCAATGTGAGTGAACTGAGACCAAAATGTGTATAATAACAATCAAATAAGCACTGTGGAGTTTCAGTTGTGATGGCAGTAAGGATAAAAACCGCCAATTACAAGGTAAGAATGAATTCAGTTCCAACCATAACCCCGGGAATAACAAGTTTCATACTTTCACTAATATAGGCAACAAAATGTTGTTTTATTGTGGTGATTACAACTGCAATCTTGAGTAAGATCAATAAACGTTACATACATACGCTAACATTGTTCAAATGAGTGCTGGGAAGGCTGGGGAAAGATGGTGGCCGTCACTGATGAGAACCGTCCATGCAAAACGTAGCCGCCATATTGGATTTCAAAACTGCCTGCCGAAAACATATTTTACGAAGAGCTCACACGCTTTATTTTAGTTCGTATGGGGCTTTCATATATCACAATATGTTGACGAAACTTCAGTCTTTTAAATGGTATGCTTAGAGTTGCAATTGTATTCATGTTTCACCAATTAAATATCGAGTGAATAAGACCCGTCTACCGTGATGAGGGTTGGCCTGTCGTGATGTTCTACCCTATGTTTTCAAGGCAGTTTTGAAATCCAATATGGCGGCTACGTTTTGCATGGAAGGTTCTCATCAGTGACGGCCACCATCTTTCCCCATCCTTCCCAGCACTCATTTGAACAATGTTAGCGTATAGGGTAAAACATCACAGCAGGCCAAACAGGCCACCTACAATCAACGCTTGCCACCCTGCGAAAAAGTACATTATAACGCGTCCTGACACCGGAGATGGGCATCAGTCGCGACTTGTTGTTGGTGAGAAACGGAGCTAAAGACCTCTACTCTCCTTTCGAAGTAAGTGTTTCTCCAAAGTTAGAAATTAAGGCCAAATTTTAAGATTTAAACAGAGGGTAGTGAAAAGGGTGGCTACGCAGTGGAAATCTCACCAAAACGCTTTAGAAATTTTTACTTACAACTAAAAATGTTTCGAAGATTGACGCCATCTTGATGTTTACGGAGTCGCTTGTGTCAACAAACTTCCCATTTCCTGTGCTAAATCTGCACACCACTTGTACCCATAGACGCTGGGGCACTTTCATCACAACAATCGTAAACCAACCCTTCTTACAGCACTTATTCAAGGGGACTACGGCATTCTTTGCGGCGTTTTGCGCTCTTCAATTGTTTATCAGTGTTGTCAATTGGTATGTGTTTACCCTCCAAAACTAGGTATAAGACTTACACAAAACCTGGGGAAATAAGTGAAATTAGCGTATCTATTTGTATTATATATACGTACATATTACAGCAATTTTATCATTACTGCATTACTATGACAACTAGAATTCATCGAAACAGTTTGTAAATGCATCGGCGTATGTGTGACGCTCCACTAGATTGGCAACGATGAGTCATTTTTCCTCACGTCGTCTGCTCGTAAGTATACATCCGAAACATTTGTAATTTTTGGGGGTTAATTTGGTTGCAAAAAAGGGATAATATACATGAATTAAATAAACTTTGAAGTAAAGTTAAACTAAATATTGAGTAAAGTAAACAATTAAGGGAATAAGCTTTGCATCTCATAATCAGTGTTGTCGTTTGCTGCTCGTAACTGTGTTTGCGGAGTGAGTGCTTAGGAACCAGGAACCACAGCGTGGTTCAAGTGCACTGTGGAGTGAATTAAGACCAAAATGTGTATAATTACAATCAAATAAGCACTGTGGAGTTTCAGTTGTGATGGCAGTAAGGATAAAAACCACCGATTACAAGGTAAGAATGAATTCAGTTCCAACCATAACCCCGGGAATAACAAGTTTCATACTTTCACTAATATAGGCTAACAACAAAATGTTGTTTTATTGTGCTGATTACAACTGCAATCTTGAGTAAGATCAATAAACGTTACATATATACGCTATCATTGTTCAAATGAGTGCTGGGAAGGTGCTGGGAAAGATGGTGGCCGTCACTGATGAGAACCTTCCATGCAAAACGTAGCCGCCATATTGGATTTCAAAACTGCCTTGAAAACATTTTACGAAGAGCTCACATGCTTATTTTAGTTCGTATGGGGCTTTCATATATCACATTATGTTGACGAAACTTCAGTCTTTTAAATGGTATGCTTAGAGTTGCAATTGTATTCTTGTTTCACCAATCAATCGGACAGAGGTTTGGATCCCTCCCTTGCTCTTACGACCAGGGAGGCATTCCAAGGTTGGACGAACACAGTCTGTTCACCAAAAGACTCAGATTCCTCCCACCAAGAAGTGAGTCCTTTCCTATTGTTAAAGGACCGAGGGTTTGTATTACGTATCGGAACAAATGACAATTTGTCGAAAAATTGCATTTTCCCTAACTATACAAACCTGAGGTCCTTTACATATAGTCCCACCTCATACCACCCCTCACTCTGCAACTTTTTGCAGGGCCTAAAGCAAAAGTGATTCTTCACGCTCGCGCGCACGATCGGACAGCAGTTAACTACCGTTCTCCCCTTGTTCGAAGCTTACGACCGTCCCAGCTGCCGATAGTTACCTTCCTATTGTTAAAGGACCTCAGGTTTGTATAGTTAGGAAAAAATGCAATTTTCGACAAATTGTCATTTTCGACTAAAGTAAACATTACCGTAGAGGAAACACCTCTCCCGACTTAGGAAAAATTTGAAGTAAAAATGTAATTTTTTTTTTTCTCTGTAAGTATGCATTAGCGACAATAATATATTGAGAAGAAGTGTTTTGTTATCACTTCCTTAGCATAGTGAACTAAGTTAAAATACGCTACATTATTAATGTCCATAAATAAAATAATACCTAAAAAACCGTAGGGTACAGGGTGGACCATGTACAATCAGCGTGAACAATCCCAAAAAAAGTACATTATAATGCGTCTTGACATCGGAGATGGGCATCAGTCGCGACTTGTTGTTGGTGAGAAACGGAGCTAAAGACCTTTAAGGGGAAAAACCAGCGACTACCAACCCTTATCACGGTTTTCAGGTCTTATTCACTCAATATTTAAATGGTGAAACAAGAATACAATTACAACTCCAAGCATACCATTCAAAAGATTGAAGTTTCGTCAACATTATGTGATATATGAAAGCCCCATACGAACTAAAATAAGCATGTGACACACTTTGTAAAATATTTTTTCAAGGCAGTTTTGAAATCCAATATGGCGACTACCGTGGGATGTACAGTTTTTTATCAGTGACGAAAATCATCTTTCCCAGCCTTCCCAGCAATCATTTGAACAATGTTAGCGTATGTATGTAACGTTTATTGATCTTACTGTGATGGTAATTGCTTCATAGCAAAGAAAGATAAAGGAAAGGAGAACGCATTTTCGAGAACTTCGGCAGCAAGGAGGCTTTCGCGCCATGTTGGAGGCGCCTATGCTCGCGGCTATTCTAGAATCGGCAGGAGTGTTGTGGATCTCGTCAGGACGTGAGAAACGCCGCGATTTCTGATGCAATTCCTCGTCTAGATTCATCTAAGAAGTTCTAGAAATCCCTGGAGTCGGTGACGTTCGCCATAGGCTCCGCCCCCAGAGTGCCGTATAAATACGACGAACGAACTTTGGAGAGCAGTGATCGTATGAGGAAGAGATTGTAAGAGAGAGGGATCACCAGTTAGTAAGAGCCACAGATCAGATTATCAGTGAGAGATCAGCAGCAGCAGAGATCTTCCGTGAGATACGAGAAAAAGGAACCGACGAAGTTTGTTCCGATACGTAATACAAACCCTCGGTCCTTTAACAA
This sequence comes from Macrobrachium nipponense, assembly GCF_015104395.2. NCBI lineage: Eukaryota > Metazoa > Arthropoda > Malacostraca > Decapoda > Palaemonidae > Macrobrachium > Macrobrachium nipponense. The sequence continues at coordinate 17,933,968 of NC_061109.1, read as the reverse complement.
TAGGAAGGTAACTAGCGGCAGCTGGGACGGTCGTAAGCTTCGAACAAGGGGAGAACAATAGGTAGTAACTGCTTGTCCGATCGTGCGGCGCGAGCGGTGAAGAATCACTTTTGCTTTAGGCCCATGCAAAAAGTTGCAGAGTGAGGGGTGGTATGAGGTGGGACTATATGTAAAGGACCTCAGGTTTGTATAGTTAGGGAAAATGCAATTTTCGACAAATTGTCATTTGTTCCGATACGTAATACAAACCCTCGGTCCTTTAACAATAGGAAGACTCACTTCTTGGTGGGAGGAATCTGAGTCTTTTTGGTGAACAGACTGGTGTTCGTCCAACCTTGGAATGCCTCCCTGGTCGTAAGAGCAAGGGAGGGATCCAAACCTCTGTCCGATTGATTGGTGAAACAAGAATACAATTGCAATCTAAGCATACCATTTAAAAGACTGAAGTTTCGTCAACATAATGTGATATATGAAAGCCCATACGAACTAAAATAAGCATGTGAGCTCTTCGTAAATATGTTTTCAAGGCAGTTTGAAATCCAATATGGCGGCTACGTTTTTGCATGGAAGGTTCTCATCAGTGACGGCCACCATCTTTCCCCAGCCTTCCCAGCACTCATTTGAACAATGATAGCGACCGTGCAGCCAAAGTCAAGA
>NC_061109.1:17877765-17932811 GCF_015104395.2 Macrobrachium nipponense | reverse complement strand
AGACCTATTCGCCACCTACCTATCCAGAAGGATAGAGAACTTTTGCTCCTTAGTGGAAGACCCGAGAGCGATAGCGGTGGACGCCATGCTGCTGGACTGGTCAGGCCTAGATGCCTAGCTTTCCTTTCCCCTTCAAAATGTTAGGAGTGGTGTTAAGAAAGTTTGCGGCATCAAGAGGACGAGACTAACACTCATCGCTCCCTTTTGGCCGTCTCAAGATTGGTTCACAGGGTACAGGAATGGACAGTGGACTTCCCAAGATCTCTTCCACACAGGAGAGATCTTCTCAAACAACCCCATTTCGAGAGGTACCATCAAAACCTCCCCGCTCTCGCTCTGACGCCTTTCGACTATCGAAAGACTTGTCAGAAGCGAGAGGCTTTTCAAGCAAAGCTTCAAAAGCAATTGCTAGAGCGGAGATCTTCAACTATTCGGGTCTACCAATCAAAATGGGATGTATTTAGAAGATGGTGTAAGAAGAATAAAACTGTCCTCTTCCGATACCTCTGTGACCAACATAGCTGATTTCTTGATTTTCCTTAGGGAAGAATCAAAATTATCAGTTTTCTACCATTAAGGTTATCGAAGTATGCTTTCGGCCGTATTCGAAACAGAGGTTTGAGAATTGCAGAAGATAAAGACCTCCACGATCTATTAGATCTTTTGAAACCTCAAAAACCTTTTCTCCTCGCACTCCGAACTGGAACCTAGATGTAGTTTTGAGATTTCTATCATCTAGTAGATTTGAACCTCCTCTCAACGCGTCGTTTAGAGATCTAACGAGAAAAAGTATTTTCTTGTTGTCGTTAGCGACTGCGAAGAGAATTAGTGAAATACACGCTCTAGATTCTCGAGTAGGATTTAAGAGTGATGCAGCAATTTGTTCTTTCCAGACCTCTGTTTCTGGCCAAGAACAAGAACCCCTCTAAACCCTGGCCAAAGAGTTTTGAAGTTAAAGGACTTTCAAATCTAGTAGGAGAGGAATTAGAAAGATCTTTATGTCCGGTTAGAGCTTTGAAGTTCTATTTAAAGAAGAAGAATGAACTAAACGGGTGTAAACAAAGCCTGTGGTGCGCAGTTCGGGATCCTAGTAGACCCATGTCAAAAAATGCATTAGCATTCTTTGTGAGGAGCATTATTAAAGATGCTCATAATGACTGCACGGAAGACTCTTTCAGGACTCTCCGAGTGAAGGCTCATGAGGTTAGAGCGGTAGCCACTTCATTAGCATTTCAGAAGAACATGTCTTTAAAAGACATTGTGGATGCGACTTACTGGAGGTGTAATTCAGTGTTCGCATCGCACTATCTCAAGGACGTTAAAGTAACATATGAAAAGTGTTTCTCTCTGGGTCCTTTTGTATCAGCCGATACAGTGCTGGGGCTGGGAGCACATAACGATCCTTAGAAAAATTTGTATTTGTTCAAAATTTTGATAGTACATAGATCTACCTTGTGAGATGAGTTGTTGGTTTTTTCTGCTGATTAGTATGCTTGCTGGCGCACGGACGTCCGAGCTTGGATCAATGGGGGAATCAAGAGACGTCTTACTGACTAGATTGTACAAACATTTTTTTTTTAATTTTATTTTTATTTTTTGTACTTTACGTACGAATGTTGTGATTTAGAGTTGTGGTCGTTTGCAAGAGGTTAGGGGATAACTTCTTGCAATCTTAGAACTAACATGGATAGGTTGAGGTGATCGGGATCGATGTTGTGCTCCTTGTATAAGGTCTTGTCAAGTAAGTGGATAAGCACCCATTGACGTAGTCCTTCCAGGATCTACCAAGTAAGCGGGTAAGAAACCCTTTGGCAGAAACCACAAGAACTCTTAGCCATAGATCAATATCTCGCTGAGGCTCTTGAGACTGTCTAGACTCCTGGATTCTATTCATGAAGTCTTCAGTCTAAACAGGTAGGAACCAAGATTTTATTTATTTATTACCTACAACGATAGTTGTGATTCCTGTTTGATTCTATATTTAGCTGTCTCTTTCCCACCTCCAATGGTGTGAATCAGCTAAGTATATATCTGACAGGTAAGTTAAATGTATAAAAATGATATTGTTATGATACAATAAAGTTTTATACATACTTACCTGGCAGATATATACAAAATTATACCCACCCGACCTCCCCTCAGGAGACAGGCGGTATAGAAAAAATATGATAGAACATGGGGATGGTTCCTAGTCCTGCCACCCAGCGGCAGGTAAGTAGATCACCTGACCTACAGGTAGCGTGTGCGCGAAATTCGAATTTCTGTCGGACGACGGAGTCAAATAGCTAAGTATATATCTGCCAGGTAAGTATGTATAAAACTTTATTGTATCATAACAATATCATTTTTTGTAAGTTAAGTGTTACAGTTTTGTTAAGGTGTTTCGTAAATTTTAGTTTTATGGTTTTCCTTAAATTTTTTGTGTGTTTTCGTAAAGTTAAGTGTACGTACATACGTACGTTATCTGCCGTTTGTCCTCCTCCTCCTCTGCCGCTACTATCGGAGATAGCCTCACTTGAAAGGTAAGCTTCCACATTTTACGTTACAGTAATAATATTTCTTGTACACTAATATACTTTATTTACAGGTTTTTTATTTTTATTCTTAATTTAGGTATTGACTGGTCCAAATTGTTGTAGTATTTCATTGTTTATAGGTCAATTTAGCTTTACTATTATGAAATTTAATGGGGTGTTTTTGGAGGGCTTGGAACGGATTAGCCATTTTACATGTAAAATGTGTTCCAAGATACGAAAAACTCATCATACGAAGGCCGCCTCGGAACGGATTAATTTCAGATCTCGAGGTACCACTGTAATTATATATACAGGCGGTCCCCGGGTTATGACGGGGGTTCCGTTCTTAAGACGCGTCGTAACCCGAAAATCGTCGTAAGCCGGAACAACGTTCTTGAAAACATGTCCACAGGGAAAATTTCACTACTAATTTGCAAGTGTCTTAGGGCCAATACTCTAAAATTATCACTAATTTACTTTTTTTCATGTGCAACACTGTGTATTCACAAATTACTGTATATTTTCATTAAAATACAAGAGAGAGAGAGAGAGAGAGAGTAGAGAGAGAGAGAGATTGGCCGAGAGAGAGAGAGAGAGAGAGAGAGAGAAATAACTCCTTAGGTTTTCAATAGATTGAAATGAACGTCGTAGGGCAACTTTTTTCCCCTACCATAAATACATATATTTCTCCAGAGAAGAGAGAAAGAGAGGACTGTGCAATTGTTTGTCTGTCTATCAATTCTTTTTGCTGAGAGCGAGAGAGATAAAAGGAAGAAATAAATGGTAAACACCAAATGTATGACAAGTATCTTGGGTGGAGCCCCGACGAGAGAGAGAGGAGAGAGAAGATGAGAGATAGAGAGAAGAGGAGATAGGAGGGAGAGGAGAGAGGGAGTTGGGAGAGAGAGGAGAGATATGTCCTTACAGTATTTAAAAGAGAGAAATGGAATGATTATTGTATTTAAAATACTCAGATATGAATTTTGTACTTATAGTATTATTATTTGAAAATATTAATGATAAACTTATTACATACACGTCCATGAAAATGATCTCATCTCAGTAAGAGAGAGAGAGATTACATAAAAACCATTAAATTCGTTTGACCATTGTATGGCATTGTTAAGCTTGAGTGTCACTCGAGTTGAGGTGGGGGAAATGGATACAGAAAAAGGACAAAGGGAAGAATTTCTTTTGAAATTAGTTATCGTATTATTACTACTTCTATTATTATTAGTTATTTGAAAATATAATAAACACGTGCATCTACCATAAAAATTCTCTCATCTCAGTAAGAAAGAGGAATTATCCTTACTAGTGAAATGGAAAGGTCATTTTCATCTCTTTAAAATACGACCATTATAAATTTTCTAATTAAAGTTTTATTATTATTATTAAATAACTGAAATTATCAACAAACATTTTACATACTAGTACATAAAAAAGAAATTCTTTCATCTCGGTAAAAGATAGAGAGAGAGCGAGATAGAGAGAGAGAGAGAGAGAGAGAGAGGAGAGGGAGAGAGAGAGAGAGAGTAATATTTTGAGAGAAGAGAGCGAGAGAGAGAGAGAGAGAGAGAGTATTATTTTGAGAGAGAGAGAGAGAGGAGAGAGAAGAGGAGAAGGTGTTTATCTCTCTCCTGTTGATAACGCTTCCAGTGAAAGAGAGGGAGGGGAGTTACCACTATGTAATACACATTATTATCTTGTGTGGCAAAAGAGAGAGAGAGAGAGAGAGAGAGAGAGAGAGAGAGAGAGAGAGAGAGAGAGAGAGTGAGTTAAAACCTTAATTAAAAGTGACATGGATAGATTAGTACGTATTGTATTTCTTTAAAAATACTATCACATATGAATTTTGTAATTACAGTTATTATTATTATTATTATTATTATTATTATTATTATTATTATTATTATTATTTGAAAGTATTAAAAACAAATAGTACAAGTACATAAAAAATCTTGAGTCTCAGTAAATGAGAGAGAGAGAGATAGAGAGAGAGAGAGAGGAGAGAGAGAGAGAGAGAGAGAGAGAGAGAGAGAGAGAGGGGGGGGGGGGGGGGGAGAGGGGGGGGGGGGGGGGAATGTCCAGGACCACGTGATTGTAACACTGCAGCTCTCCCCTCTCCTGGCTGTCACAGAACTTGATATATAGCTGACAGTTTTATACCTGGATCTCGAAAAAGGTTACTGGAAGTTACTTCAAGAAGACTGGGATCCTTCATTCTTCCATAATTTTTAAATATAGCTAAAATCTTACTAATTCACTATGGTATTTTCTTTATGAATTGATATTATTGCTGTATAAATTAAAATATTAAATATTTTTGAAATAGAAATCATTTATTTATCATACTAAAAAACATACATCTTTGTAGTATAGAGAGAGAGAGAGAGAAAAAAAAAAAAAAATTATAGTGATTATTTTCGTTGGAAAATACAAAGAGAGAGAGAGAGAGAGAGAAACTGTGCTAAACTATAAAGGATTCTTATCATAGTATGAGTTTTTTAAAAGCGTCGTAAACTCGGAACAGGGCGGATTTTTCAATGAACATTTAAGAAAAAGCGTCGTAACCTCGGAACGTCGTAAGCCGGACCCGTCGTAACCCGGGGACCGCCTGTATATATATATATATTATATATATTATATACCCCAATATCGATTTCAACTGGATCCTTACTTGCGCAGGTGAAGTAGCTTTTCGCAAATCTATGCTGCACCAAAGATTACTTATGGGAAATTACTGAACTTGTGTAAAATGTCACCTTGGAATAAATGTTATAACTCAGACAATATAAAAGTTTTAACTGAAGTTGACCTAGATGAGGACTGCAAAATTCTTTTGAGCCTGGGTCTTAATTTTTCTTTGGGGATGGAAGATATGGATTTTATAAAAGGAATTGGAAATATCAATTTGTTCAATTTTAAAAATTCAGACTTTAACATGGATTTCGTCAAAGGGATTTTACTCAGTTCGTTTGAGGAAAAAACAGTACATCTTCCTAAACGTTTTTTAGAAGCTCTTCACAGGCTAAAAAACAAATCTGACATTAAAATATCTAAGGCCGACAAGGGGGAGAGTGTGGTGGTTATGAGTAGGAGACAGATTACCCTTTATTAAGGCAGTTAGATTGCTCAGCGACGCTAATACTTACACCAAGATTTCTGTAGCTCCGTCCATTTCTGACATTCAGTCCACGTTTAACAAGAAAATTAAGGACATTATAAAAGGTAACATCACCAGAGAAATGAAAGAGGTTATTCTCAGTAAATTGACAAGAAAACTACCCTCGTTTAGTTATTTTTATGGTCTTCCAAAAATCCACAAGGAGGGCATCCCTTTGAGGCCCATTGTAGCAAACTGCAATACTCCTCAGGCTGATTTGACCTCTTGGTTGGCGGAGGTTTGGGTTGGACTTAGTGGGTAATATATCTAGCTCCCATCTTAAACATAATCTTGATTTCATGGATAGAATTATGGGTAAAAATTTGGATGGAATTATGTATAGTCTGGACATCGTCTCCTTATTCACTAATGTGCCTCTTGATTTTGTTCTAGCTAATTTGGTCAAAATTGCCGAAGAAGGAAAATTCACGCCACCTATTCATATTAATAAGTTTTGTGAGCTTATAAAGACGTGGTGTAGAATCCACCATATTTGAGTTTGAAGGAGATTTCTATCAACAAAAAGCAGGGGTTGCTATGGGGTCCTCGTTGTCGCCTGTTTTAGCTACTCTTGTATGGAATTTTTTGAAATACTTTTTGTGGACAAACTTCCAGATGATTTGAAACCTTTTATATGGTAATAAGATATGTTGACGATATTTTTATTGTTTTTAAGGACAATACCGAAAGTTTTGATCAGCTTCTTTTACAACTGAATAGTTTTCTTCCATCCATCACGTTTACAGTGGAAAGGGAAGTCGACAAGCGTCCTGTTTTCAGGAAAAGTACTCACACAAATACGTACATACATTTTTATTCATATCATGACGAGAAAATCAAACGCAACGTTCTGACGAATTTGTTTTTTAGAGCTTTTCGAGTTTGTGACCCTAGTTTCATTGACCAGGAAATTCAATTCTTGACTACGAGTTTCAAAAAGTTATGTTACCCCAAGTTTTTTATCGACAGATGTCTTTCTAGAGCCAGAAGTATGTTTTATAATCCAAGGAACGCTGTTCGACTGCTAATTTTAAATGCCTTCCCCTTCCTTATAATCATGACCTGAAAAAAGTTTCCAATAATCTTAGAAAAGAAAGACATGGGTATAGCGTAGTTTTTCAATACCCTAATACTCTTAAAAAGAAAATTATCAAAAACAGTTGCAGAAAACCAAACACCGATGTTGGAGTCTATGCTATAGGATGTAAAAATTGTGACAAATGCTATATTGGTGAAAGCGGTCGTTCTCTGGACCAGAGGAAACGTGAACATGTTGCAGCTTGCCGTTTGGGCAACGTTTACAGCGCCATTGCCAAGCATACTTTGGGATTCCGATCATGCCATCGACTTCAAGGGAGGAAAATAAAAGTTATTTATAAGAGTGCGGATAGGACCACTAGGAGAATTGTGGAAGGAGCTCTCATCACTTTGAATGACACTTTTGAGGGGAATACGGGCATGCAGAACAATTTACTTTTGAGTGAAGAAATTTGCAAAAGGGCCAGAATAAAGAACTTCAGAAATGTGTACAGCCTCCTTCAATCTGATAATGTAAATAACCATCCTTCGCCCGTTCAAGAGCCTAATCTACAAACTACCTTTTTGGTTAACGACCGTCAAGATGTCATTCAGGAAGAAGACCGGCGCTTTGTCCCGCCTCGTAGATCACAGCGAATTATGGAAAGGCAAACGACCCAATGACTTGTTCGAATTTTTTAACCTTGTTAATGTTCTTTGTCTGTTTTTGTTTTTGTTTATTGGAATTCTTCACCAATTACATGTCTCATTTGCTTAGTGATCAAGTCCACAGGAGGATGGACGAAAGCTTTAAGCTTTTGTATAAACATATTATATCTAGAATAAACAAGGATATTACTGTGGATCCCTCTATTGATTTCTTAGAAGCACGATACAGTGTTTTTATATTGCATATATATTATATATATATATATATATATATATATATATATATATAATATATATATATATATGTGTGTGTGTGTGTGTGTATATATATACATATATATATATATATATATATATATATATATATATATATATATATATATATATATATATATATATATATATTACTATATATATATATATATATATATATATATATATATATATATATATATATATATATATATATATATATATATATACATATATATACATATATATATATATATATATATATATATATATATATATATATATACATATATATTTATTTATATATATTTTATATATTTATATTTATATTTGTGTGTGTGTGTGTGTGCAGGTATGGTTCTTCTTGAGGTTTATACCAGATCACTGCAAAAGAAGACTATTCTGCCCTAGCATGTTTGTAAAAAAAATATTTTTAGCCTAGTTTATAATCCTATGTAGCCGATGTATTGACTTGCCATCCACTGCCATCTGTTGACAGTTATATGAAATACTATTAGGAAATCCATATCTTGACACTTTTCTCATCATTGACATAATTTGGTAGGTATTCTAACTATCACAATACGTAAAGTTTGTCATGAAATAGTATAGGCCGTGTATTTTAAGATGGTAAGGTACATTTTTTGCCATGCAAAACAATTACTGTAGTTTAATAAGGCATTTTTCATATCGTTATTTTAACTGTCCTTTTGTGTTCAGTCTGATGTTGATATATTGAATGACCTGAGCCCAGTTTCTTTAAAGTTGGTTTGTTCCTCATCCCTTCTCATGTACAAACTATTTTTGTGTTTTATTTTCCAGCCGCTTGATGCTATATCTGTACCTGTACCTTTTCCATTTTATTGTCTTTTATTGTGCTCCAGCCCTGGATCTTAAAACTGTGGGCACATTTTTTGAAAATGTTATCTGTTTTCTATGTCCCTGCGTATGTTTCTTCTGATTATGCCTATTAATGCAGGTTGTGTGTATCCAATGTAAACCTTTGTATAAGCATGTGACACCATCTTTTACATTTGTTACTCAGAACTAGTTCACACACTACTCTCATTTGGCCACTCTCCTGATTGTGCATTTTTCTGTAAAAATGATTGATATGACATTTTTCTTAAACTGTCTTCCGGTGCTTTTTCCAATATTTTCATGCTTGAGGCATTGTGTTCTTCTTTAGTTTCTTCACAGTAAATGTAGAGTAAGGCTCTTTTTCTTCAGCTCATCTGGTCTTCTCTCATCCTTTGTCAACTTTTCTTACATTTAAGTAGGGTCACAGATGACAGTTCTTCATCTGCCTTTAGCAAGTTGCCTGTTATTCTTGGTGGTCCTTGGGTTTTTCCATTTTCTTGTAGGCCTTTGAAAACTCTTCAGTCTTTATATATTCTTTTGATCCCTTTAGTATGCCAGTGTCCTCAAGTTCATGCTGTTTTTCATTATTCAGATTTCAGAACTCTACCTCTGTTTTTCCATTACCTCTTCTATTCTCAACTATATTTTTCCATTTAAATTTTTTATTTTCTTTGCCCCCTTTACATCTTTCTTACCTTTCCTCAGTCATTTTTTCATCTTGAAGATTCTCTCTTTTCTGTCTGCTGTGTTAAGGTTCTGGTTCCATTCTTCCCAACTTATGTTCTTTACCCTTACCACTTGTCATTAGCCTCCCTCACCTTTTTCATGTATACATTGCCATCCAATTCCTAACTTGTTCTCTCCCAGAGCTTGAAGGCTCTCTTCACTTCAGTTGCCCCCTATTGTACATCTTGATTTCACCTTCTTGTCGTCCTATATCTGTAACCCATCTTCAGTGTTGCCTTGCATATGTATAGTACTGTCTTTTGTATTCCTTCTCTCAGCAATTTCCACTTATCTCTCTTTGATTGTCACGTTTTAACTTTTTGTAATACTCCTTGTTAAATTCCTCATTATTTGTCAGTCCCAACTTTGTATAACAGTCTTTTTAAGTCTAAACTTTTTATCATGACAATTAATATATTTACAAAGATATTATGTATTAATTTATGAGCATTTATGTTTTCAGTTTGCAAAGAATATTAATGTTTCCTAGTATATCAGTATAGAAACTGAAGTTTATGTTCGTGGAATTGAAACTGTTGAAAGGGTTTTATTTTGTACTATGACTTTGTAAGATATCCTATTTCTTTGAGAAATGCTAGCAAACTTCTCCAATATATATTGTAATTTGTAGAGTACATGTATATTTAAAAAAAACTATCCTTCCAGGTTGAGGCGGCCTTGACGTCTGATCCAACCAATGCTGAACTATTGAAATTAAAAGGAGATCTTCAGGAAGTCATCACTCTCACCACTAATCTTCTTGAAGCACAAGGTAAGATACTGATGTGCCAAAGAGGTGGTTTTATTTTATTTTTTACAGGTTGGAAATGATGTGGGCTTGATGAAGCACTGTACATACCTACACAATTTTATTCTGTCATTGCAGTTGCAAAAACAATCTTGATGAATTAATTGATGGAGGAAAGATTGAGAACTGTCATTTCCACAAGATTTGTAACATTTGTTATTTTTTCTAAGAGGTTATTTACTTTTGTGTCATATCCGAAGTGAGGATAATTCTTGTTTTGTTTTTTATCCATTTGTTTTGTGAGTCAATTTTTGTTTGAGAATGTGTTTGGAGTTCGGATACAACTTAGGTTTAAGAATTATTGTGATTATTGTTGTTTATAAATAAATATTGTTTATTTAACTGTGTCATTATATCATTTACATTACGTATTGAATCTAATTCCTTTTTCCCTTTAGAAGTGTCCTCCCTGATTACCATCTTACAGCCGATTATTTATTTCTTTATACTGTTTATTGCAAAGAACGAACATTGTGTTTTCATGCTAGATTTTTTGCTGCTAAGACTGCTATTGTTGTTGTATTGTCTGTGTTGGTCTCGTGCCGATGTACACTGAGACACTTGCCGGGTATTTTGTATCAATGCCAGTTAATTAGCAATAATGACAAGGTAGATGTGAGTATATTGTTAATGGGCCTTTCCGAGTTATTTGCATAGGATAGTTTATTCCAACTTATATTGTACTAGGTCTTGTTAGACCAGCATCACCATTCCAGTAGTCTAGCCTACCTTTAAGTTAGGACTAGCCTAGGCTACGCTATCCAGTTATTATTCCAAGACTTGACTTGTTTATCAAGTCTGCCATTTGGTATTTACTGATTGGCCAGTAGGCCTAGGTACCGTAACCAGTAGTAGGCTATTGCCCTGTCTGTCTTTAGATTGGATAACTGACAACGTGCGGTTTCCACATTTAACCGGGTTTCAGGATCTGTTGATCCATATATGTCCCAAATCAAGTTAGGAACTTGGGGCTAGTATAGTTTATATAGTTTATTAGGCTACTATTAGCCTAGCATTAGGCTTTTTAGGTTTTGCTAAGACTCGTGCAACTTTACCCGGTCCCAGGGGGGACCACGGTAAGCTCCATTTATTAGTTGTGTTCTGTTGACCCATTACAGGTCTCAGTATAGGCGTAAATAATCAGTTTTTTACTTTCATAAGCTAGAGTAATCTAGCCTAGCCTATGTGTTTGTCATATTCATAGGTTAGTCTACATTCGTTTGCATTCATAGGCTATGGTTGCCTGTTCTTTGTTTTCATTTGTGAACTGTAATGGGTGGGATAATGTTGATGTAATATTGAATTAGTATTGTGGATATGGCCACATCCAATTGATATAAGTTTGTTCCTGATTGTAGCCCGATACTTTGTGGTAAATTTCATTCTTTCAGGAATGGTTGCTGATTTTAGCCTATAGCCATGTCCTGAAAGTTATCCACAAGTTATTAGGCCTAGGCCTACCCATCATTTTCTCCTTTTAGCTGCAAAATATTGTGATATTTATGGTACTATTATGCTGCCCAGTACTGTAAGGTATGTGAAAGTTACATTTTGTTGACCAGCTCCAGTCTCTTTTACTAGTTACCTTTGCAAGTGTTACTGATGCTATTGTCCGAGAAACATTTTATTACTTTATTTATTTGTGGAGTTTTTGAATTTACCAACTTTCCTCCACATTGGACGTATTAAACGTTGATGAAAATTGTCTGTTGGGTGCCGAATTGATGTATGAAACGTCAACGCAAAAAAGTTTTTTTAAAAATTTGTGGAAAAAGTTATAGGCCTACTTGGCAAAAACTTTTGAATCACGCACCTTGAGGGATGCTGGGAGTTCACGGACCAAGCTGTTGTTTTGTTTACAATCATTACCCAGGTGTGCAAGTGCGAATTTCTTTCTTCTCCCACTAAAAAGCATCAGCGACACATCTCTGAAATTATTTCGTCACCTTGACATAATTTTTGCACCATTTTATATTAGCCATTACATAGAATTTTATATAAGAAAATGTGTGCAATTTCATGTAGAATACAAAAAAAAAAAAAAAAAAAAAAAAAAAAGCTTTATCAATTTTTAAATATTTTCATATAAATAACGATAAGTGCCAAAATTTCAACCTTCGGTCAAATTTGACTACCGAAATGGTCGAAAAATGCAATTGTTAGCTAAAACTCTTATTTTCACTTATATAACTTACCCGGTGGTTACATATAGCTGTCGTCTCCTGACGTCACGGCAGAATTTGAAATTCGCGGTAGCGCTAATGGTTTGACAGGTGATCCCTCTACTCCCGCCCTCTACCGGGTACCGGGAACCATTCCAACAATAAATCAGAACTCAGAAGTTTCCTGCCGTCGGAACCGGTAACATGGTTCCTCTGCTGGTTGGAATTTGGATTTGATCATCTTGGTTTTCTCCTTTTGGTGATGTACCTTGAGTTTACTGATCTTTTTGCTAGCGCTATAGTTATTTTGGTTTTGATATTGTTGTCCTTTTTAGGAATTATTTTGAATTCTTCACGATGTCTGACACCGGCTCTGTTCAGTATAGGGTGTGTAGTAGTGGGTGTAAGACTAGACTTCTTAAAGCTTCACTTGATCCTCATTCTACTTGTGTTAGTTGTAGGGGACGTGAATGTTCTTTTGAGAATACGTGTGAAGAATGTAAGTCTCTAACATCTCATGAGTGGAAGGCACTGGGAAAGTATATGAGAAAGTTAGAAAAAGATAGAATCAGAAAGGCTTCACAGAGATCTTCTTCTAAGTTAGTGAGTAGCCAGGATATTCCTCTGAATTCTATTAATCCTGTTCCTATTAAACCCCGTAGTGGTTGCTCCTGCCCTCGAATCTGTATCTCCCGATCCAGATCCCGTGTCAGTATTACGAGCGATATGGACTCGAAATTGTCTCTTTCCTCACCACTATGCAGAAAATGGGTGAGACAGTGCAAGAAGTGGTAGTTAAGTGTGATAAATTACTTAGTGCAAGTGTAGTCGAGGAGGTGGTTGTTCGGCCCGTTCGTTCTCCTAGGTCTAGGCCCTGTCAAACTCCCCAGATCCTGGGAGGAGGCATGCCGAAAACCGAAGGGAGGCGAGCGGGACCTGCTCCGAGCAGCCGCCCCCTCAAGCAATCCTGTAGCCGTATCCCAGGATGCTGTCGCTCACCATTGGAAAGGTGTTGCGAGGAAGTGTTTTTTTTTTCGTCAAGTGACTCTAGTTCAGATGTTTCCTCTTATAGAGGTTGGCGTAATAAGACTTCTAGACCGCTGAAAAGGTCGCGCGATGTTTCGCCTGCTGCGGTTCCCAAGAAGGTGGCGGCTGCCGAACCTTCTTGTAGTTTTTGGGAGGAGCCTGAAGCTTTTTCTCCGGCGGTTTCGATTTATCGCCCTTCTCTCATAGAATTGGAGAAGCCGAACACGCACACTCCTTCGGAGCCTTCTCCAGAGCCTCCTCAAGCGATAACTCCTGCGGCTCCAGACGTGTTTGTGGATCATCCTTCTACACCTCCCGCGCCTTCTACGTCGGTGGATCCTCAACCTTTGGTGTTTGAACAGATGAATGCCAAGTTAGGCAGTATCTTGGAGCTTTTTGGCAAGTCTCTTTCGTCCCCGAATGCGCTCCCGACCGCCTTACATCTTCCGCAGACTACTGTGCAGTCCTCTTCGCAGGCTCCTTTGCAGTCGCCTCTTCAGGCTCAGACTCTCCATGTGACTCCTCTTCAGACGCCACTTCAGGCGCCTGGTCGGACTCCTTTCCTGACTCCGTCTATGGCGCCACGTCAGGCTCTCGCTCGAGCGCCACCTCAGCCGCCAGCTCAGCCGCCAGCGCGGCCGCCAGCTCAGCTGCCAACGCAGCCGCCAGCTCAGCCGCCCGGATACGTCTCAGTACAGGCTCAGACATCTTCTCCTGCTTTCTCACACCCTCCTCGGACGCGTCAGGGTGTGACTTCGCCGAACAGGATTCCTCTTCCGATGGAATGTTCGCCAGTTTCGTAGAAGGAAGCTTCGGATTTGGAGGAAGAAAGAGAAGGACTTACAGAAAAAGACAAGCATTTGTCGGGGTATAAACTCCTTTTACGATCCTTCGTTGACAACTTTGGAGATTCTTTTGCGCCTTCCGTTCCAGTTTCTCCTAGTTCGCAGTGGAAAAAGGACAGTAAGCCTGACTCCGACTCCTCGTCCTCGTTCACGCGTTTCGTTCCTCTCGATTTCGGCTAAGAAAGCGATCAAGAAAGTTAACGCTTGGCTTTTGGAGAAGAGGGAACAGGGGAAAAATGTTTTGTCTTCCCCCTTCGAGACTTTCGTCAAGGAGCCGTGTCTGGTATGACACTGGAGAAGTTTTTTCCTGGGTGTGACTGCCTCCGCTCAGGGAGACTTTTCTAGTCTCGTGGACTCTTCCCGCAGAGCAGCCCTTAATACTGCTAAGATTTTCTTTTCAACAAATGAACTGGAGCATCTTTGCAAGAGTGTTTTCCGTGTTTTCGAAGTTGTTAGCTTCCTGGATTGGGCCATTGCTTCGCTGGCCAGGAAAGTCAAGTCATTTGGACTTTCGGAGGAGCAGTTGAAGGATTTTGCCTCGGTACTGGATTGTATCGATAAAGGCATCTGTGATGGAGCTTCGGAGCTCGCTGCCATTTTCGCCTCTGGAGTGTTGAAGAAGAGACAGCTTTGGTGCTCCTTCTTGTCGAAAGGGTTTCATCGAACCAGAAGTCTGCCTTGCTCTTCTCTCCTTTGGACAAGAAACACCTATTTCCGCAAGAGATTGTGAGCGAGATCGCTCAATCTTTAACACAAAAAGCGACCCAGGATCTCTTATCACAGTCAGTGAAGAAGCCCAGGAAGATAGCTCCGGTTCTTTCTGCTTCTCGGAGTGCTCCCTCCACGGAAGCTCCTAAACCATTTCGAGGGAGAGCTCCCGTTCGATCTTCCTCCAGGTTTCGTGGGAGAGGTAGAGCCTCTTCTAAAACCACTCCCTCTTCCATCAAGAAGTAGGCCCGTAGTCCTCCACACAGCAGTAGGAGCCAGATTACACCTTTTCTGGCAGACCTGGTTTCATCTCGGAGCGGATCCTTGGATGGTCCAGGTCCTGAAGGAAGGATACACCATTCCGTTCATCAAGCACCCCCCTCTCACAGAATTTCCTGTGAATTTGTCAGCCTACTCGGAGAACTCCGAAAAATTGCTGCCCTCCAACAAGAAGTTCTCGCCTTACTGGCAAAGAGGGCCATAGAGTTAGTGGACTCTCCGCAGGAACCAGGATTTTACAATCGCCTTTTCCTGGTAAAGAAGGCCACGGGGGGTTGGAGACCGGTGTTGGACGTCAGTGCCCTGAACGTCTTTGTCCTGAAGACGAAGTTTTCTATGGAAACGACCCAATCGGTATTAGCAGCTCTTCATCCTGGAGATTGGATGGTTTCCATAGACCTTCGGGACGCTTATTTTCATATTCCGATTCATTCGGAATCGAGAAGATTCCTGAGATTCGTGTTCCAGGGCCGCATTTATCAGTTTCAGGGCCTCTGCTTCGGCCTGTCGACAGCTCCACAAGTTTCACCAGAGTTCTGTCGTCAGTAGCCAAAGTGGCTTCATCTAGACGGGATACGAATATCCATGTATTAGACGATTGGCTTCTCAGGGCAAGGTCCAGACAGAAGTGTGTGGAGGACCTACAAAAGACTTTAAGGATGACGGAAAGCCTAGGTTTGTTAGTAAACAAGGAAAAGTCATGTCTCACTCCTTCTCGGAGAGGTAGTTTATTTAGGAGTGAGGACTGAATCAGTTCTTTTTAAGGCATTTTCCGTCTCGCAGAAAGGATCGACTCATGCCTGAACAAAATAGACGAATTTCTCGTCAGACAAACTTGCTCGGCGAATCAGTGGATGAGCCTTTTAGGAACCTTGGCTTCAATAGAGCAATTTGTAAGTCTGGGCAGGCTCAACATGAGACCACTTCAATTTTACTTGAAGCAGAAGTGGCAAAGGAAGAAGTTCCCAGACTCCTTCGTGTTCCCCATCTCGGAAGAATCAAACAGGACCTACTTTGGTGGAAATCAGAAGGAAGGCTAGAGGAAGGCTTGTCTCTAAGCCAGTTGAGCCCCAACCTTACTCTTTTGTCAAGACGCATCGGACAAAGGGTGGGGAGTACTCTGGGGAGAAAAAGGAAAAAAGGAAGTGTCGGGGGACTTTGGCAGATTCATCAGAGAAGCTGGCACATAAATCTAAAAGAGTTGAAGGCGATTCATTTGGCTCTAATGCACTTCAAGACAGAGGTAAGAGGGAAAGTAGTGCTGTTCAAGCAGACAACACCACGGCTCTCTCTTACATCAAAAAACAGGGGGGGACACACTCGTTCTCTGTGTGCGCGGCGGAGAGAGACCTACTCATTTGGGCGAAAGAGAACAAGGTTGTCTTGAGCACAAGATTTATTCAAGGCTCGAAGAATGTAAAGGCAGACATTCTCAGCAGGAGAGGACAAGTCCTCTCCACAGAGTGGACGTTACATCCTCAAATATGCAAGAAGCTTTGGGGGATTTGGGATGTCCTCAGTTGGATCTCTTCGCCACAAACAAGACAGCTCGTCTACCACTGTATTGCTCCCCAGTCCAGACGAGGAGGCGTTTACAGTGGATGCCATGCTTCTGGACTGGTCAAATCTGGATCTGTATGCCTTTCCACCTTTCAAAATGCTAAGATTAGTTCTGGCAAAGTTCAGAGGTCATCAGACGTCAGGATGACTCTGATAGCCCCCTTTTGGCCGGCCAGGGAATGGTTTCCGGATCTACTACTGCTGTTGACGGACTTTCCGAGAGAGTTACCGTTAAGGAAGGATCTACTCAGACAGCCCCACTTTCTGAGGTTCCATCACAACTTGTCCGCTCTTCGACTAGTCGCCTTCAGACTGTCGAGCATCTCCTCAGAAAGAGAGGATTTTCAAAGAGAGCTTCAAGGGCTATTGCTAGACCCAGAAGAGAATCCTCTGATCGAGTGTACCAAGCTAAGTGGGTCCAATTCAGAGCTTGGTGCAAAGAAGAAGGAATTTCGTCTTCTAAGACCTCTATAGCTCAGTTAGCTAACTTCCTTCTTTTTCTTCGTGAGAGAAGAAGCTTTCTACCCAGACGATTAGGGGTTATAGAGCTATGTTGTCTTCTGTGTTCAGACATCGAGGATTAGACATTTCTAATAATCAAGACCTCTCAGACCTGATTCGTTCCTTTGATACGACCAAGACAAAGGAGTCAAGAACAGTAGCTGGAACCTGGATGTAGTTCTTAAATGGCTGATGTCAGATAGATTCGAACCGATCTCCTCTAGTTCTTTAGAGATCTGACCAGGAAGACCCTTTTTTCTTTGTGCTTTAGCATCAGCTAGAAGAATCAGTGAGCTGCATGCTATTGATAAGAGAGTTGGATTCGCTAAGGGCAATGCCATTTGCTCATCAATGCTGGGGTTTTTGGCTAAGAATGAAAATCCCTCGTTCTTTCTCTATAAAGAACATTTCGGAGTTAGTGGGGCCTAATGAGCCTGAATGTCTTCTCTGTCCAGTGAGAGCACTTAGACATTATGTGCAAAGGACCAAAGGTATAAGAGGTAAGAGTGATAACCTGTGGTGTTCAGTGAGCAGATCCTTCTCGTCCTCTTTCTAAAAATGCGCTCTCCTTCTTTTTAAGGAATTTGATTTCTGAGGCACACGGACAATGTCAGGACTCAGATATCAAAGTGTTTAAAGTCAAAGCTCATGAAATTAGAGCAGTGTCAACGTCTATGGCCTTTAGACGTAATCTGTCTTTGAAAGACATTATTAAATCTACATATTGGAGAAGCAATTCTGTCTTCGCATCTCATTATCTGACAGATTTGCAAAACCACATATGAAAATTGCAGTACATTGGGGCCATTCATTGTGACTGACACGGTATTGGGTGAGGGAGAGAAGGATGTATCCCATTCTCACTAACTTTTCTCCTTGATTATTGTTTTTTGTATTTTTAAGGTTGTCTGAAGATACAGGGAGTTTTTTTGAGTATCTTTCAGTCTTTTAATGTCTGGTGTATTTCTTAAACGGTTGTGGTGATCCCTCGTTTTTCATTGTATTTTGTGGTGATTTGTACTGTGCCCTGAGCAGGGGCATTATAGTCTTGTCCGTTACGGTCACGTCCTCAATGGCAAGTACTTATTATTGTGTCCGACGCACGGATCCATATATCCTGTCGGTACAATAAAGGCCAGCAGACTACAGAGGCAGTAACCACTGAGTCAGCGGTCTTTAAAGGTAAGGAACCTATATCTTCAGATAATTCCAACAGTTGTTATTTTAGCTGCCATTGTCCCACCACCTAAATGTGTCAATCAGCTATATGTAACCACCGGGTAAGTTATATAAGTGAAAATGACATTTTTATAATAATATAAAGTTTCACTTATACTTACCCGGTGGTTACATAACGAAGCCCGCCCTCCTCCCCTCATATGGACAGGTAGGCATGAAACTTCTGAGTTCTGATTTATTGTTGGAATGGTTCCCGGTACCCGGTAGAGGGCGGGAGTAGAGGGATCACCTGTCAAACCATTAGCGCTACCGCGAATTTCAAATTCTGCCGTGACGTCAGGAGACGACAGCTATATGTAACCACCGGGTAAGTATAAGTGAAACTTTATATTATTATAAAAATGTCATATTTTAGTAGTATTCAATTATTTACCTTCATTTTACAACAAATTGGAAGTCTAGCACAATATTTTGATTTATGGTGAATTTATGAAAAAAACTTTTTCCTTACATCTGCGCGGTAACTCTCCCGAAAAAATGAGAAATTTTTTCGTCCGATTGTCGTAATGCTTGCACCGTTTTATATTAGCCATTTTATATATGGAAATGTGCGCAATTTCATGTAGAATACAACAAAAACAACCCATGGTTGTAGATTTTATCAGTTTTGAAATATTTTCATAGAGAATGATGTGCCAAAATATCAACCTTAGGTCAACTTTGTCTCGCCCGAAACGGTCGAAAACCGCAATTGTAAGCTAAAAGTCTTACATTCTAGTAATATTCTATAATTTTGCAACAAATTGGAAGTCTCTAGCGGTAACTGCCGAAAAAATCAGAAATTTTTTTGTCCGATTGTCGTAATGTTTGCACCGTTGTATACTATTAGCCGTTACATAAAGTTTTATATATGAAAATGTGCGCAATTTCATGTAGAATACAAAAAAAAAAAACCCTGGTTTTAGGTTTTATCAGTTTTGAGATATTTTCATATAAATAATGATGTGACAAAATTTCAACCTTTGGTCAACTTTGACTCGACCGAAACGGTCGAAAACCGCAATTGTAAGCTAAAACTCTTACATTCTAGTAATATTCTATCATTTACCTTCATTTTGCAACAAATTGGAAGTCTGTAGAATAATATTTCGATTTATGGGGAATTTTTCAAAAATACTTTTCCCTTACGTCCGCACGGTAACTCTTCCGAAAAAATGAGAAATTTTTTCGTCCGATTGTCGTAATGTTTGCACCGTTTTATATTAGCCGTTACATTAAGTTTTATATATGAAAATCTGCGCAATTTCATGTAGAATACAACAAAAAACAACCCATGGATATAGCTTTTATCAGTTTTGAGATAATTTTCATATAAATAACGATGTCTCAAAATATCAACCTTCGGTCAACTTTGACTCGACAGAAATGGTAAAAAAAAACGCAATTGTAAGCTAAAACTATTACATTCTAGTAATATTCAATCATATACCTTTATTTTGCAACAAATTGGAAGTCTCTAGCACAAATTTTCGATTTATGGTGAATTCATGAAAAAAAAATTTCCGATTATCGTAATGTTTGCACCTTTTTATATTAGCCGTTACATAAAGTTTTATACGTATATGGAAATGTGTGCAATTTCATGTAGAATACAACTAAAAACAACCCATGGTTGTAGCGTTTATCAGTTTTAAAATATTTTCATATAGATAACAATAAATAGAAAAAATTCTACCTTTGGTCAACTTTAACTTGACCGAAATGGTTAAAACTGCAATTGTAAGCTACAGCACTTACATTCTGGTAATATTCAATCAATTACCTTTATTTTTCAACAAATTGGAAGTCTCTAGCACAATATTTTGATTTATGGTGAATTTTTGAAAACAACATTTTTTTTACGTCCGCGTGTTACGAATTCAAGCATCATACTGTGATAATATTTTCTCTGTGTTGCTTTAACCCTCTTACGCCGACTGGACATATTTTACGTCGACATTTTTTGTCTCCCGTGTGCCGACTGGACGTATTTTACGTCGACTTACAAAAGTTTTTTTAAAATTCGCGGAAAAATACTTATAGGCCTACCAGCCTAAAACTTTTGAATCACGCGCCTTGGGGGATGCTGGGAGTTCACGGATCAAGGTGTTGTTTTGTTTACAATCGTTACGCAGGCGCGCAAGCGCGAATTTCTTTCTTGCCGCACTAAAAAGTATCTGTGACACATCTCGGAAATTATTTCGTCACTTTGACATAATTTTTTTACCATTTTAAATTAGCCGTTACATAAAGTTTTATATATGAAAATGTGCGCATTTTTATGTAGAATACAACAATAAAATACTCATGATTGTAGCTTTTATCAGTTTTGAGATATTTTCATATAAATAACGATAATTGCCAAAATTTCAACCTTCAGTCAACTTTGACTCTACTGAAATGGTCGAAAAACGCAATTGTAAGCTAAAACTCTTATATTTTAGTAATATTCAATCATTTACCTTAATTTTGCAACTAATTGGAAGTCTCTAGCACAATATTTCGATTTATGGGGAATTTATGAAAAAACTTTTTCCCTAACGGTCCGCTGCGGTAACTCTTCCGAAAAAAATCATACATGCGATTGTGGTAATGTTTGCACCATTTTAAAATTAGCCGTTATATAAAGTTTTATATATGGAAATGTGCGCAATTTCATGCACAATACAACTAAAAACAACCCATGGTTGTAGCTTTTATTAGTTTTGAGATATTTTCATATAAATAACGATAATTGCCAAATTTCAACCTTCGGTCAACTTTGACTCTACCGAATTATACTAGAATATAAGCTAAAACGCTTATATTCTAGTAATATTCAATTATTTACCTTCATTTTGCAACAAATTGGAAGTCTCTAGCACAATATTTCGATTTATGGTGAATTTATGAAAAAAATAACATTTTCTTTACGTCCGCGCGGTAACTTCCGAAAAAATCATACGTGTGATTGTGGTAATGTTTGCACCATTTTAAATTAGCCGTTACATAAAGTTTTATATATGAAAATGTGCGCAATTTCATGTAGAATACAACAAAAAATAATTGAAGGTTGTAGCTTTTATAATTTTTGAAATATTTGCATATAAATCACGATAAATAGAAAAAACCACGTTCGGTCAAATTTGGCTCTACCGAAATGGTCGAAAAACGCAATTGTAAGCTAAAACTCTTACAGTCTAGTAATATTCAGTCATTTATCTTCATCTTGAAACAAATTCGAAGTCTCTAGCAAAATATTTAGATTTATGGTGAATTTAAAAAAAAAAAATTTCCTTCCCTCCGCGCGCGGATTCTCCGCCACAAATCTCCGAAACGCGTACGTCCCATTCTCGGAATATCTGCTCCGTTTCATATTAGGCATTTCATAGAGTTTTATATATGAAAATGTGCGCAATTTCATGTAGAATAAAACGAAAAATATTTGAAGGTTGTAGCTTTTCTTATTTCCGAAATAATTGCATATAAAAAATATATATATAAAAAAATTCGACATTCGGTCAACTTTAACTCGTCAGATATGGTCAAAAACTGCAATTGTAAGCTAATACTCTTACAGTATAGTAATATTCAATCATTTGTCTTCATTTTGAAAGAAATTGGAAGTCTCTAGGACAATATTTAGATTTATGGTGAATTTTTGAAAAAAATATTTGTTTACGTCCGCGCGTTACGAATTCGTGCATTATTTTGTGATAATATTTTCTCTGTGTTGCTTTTATCGTTTTACAATGTGTTATATATGAAAATGATCGCAATTTAGTGTACATTACAATGAAAAACAAAGTAACTTGTTACCTTTAACCGTTTTGCTCACAGCGCGATTTGAATACAATTATATATGAAATTTCGTTTTTGCTCTATCATATATCGCATTATTTATATATGATAATGATAGTTTTTTTCATTTCTGGTGGTTCCATACTAAACTTCAGCCAATGAAAAAAAGGAGCCAAAAATGAACTCTTAATCTTGAAAACTAAGTGTGCTGTGATTTTTTGAAAAAAATATTAACACCTCCGGCACACGGGAGACAATTTTTTTTTACCGCTGCGGCGTAAGAGGGTTAATTGTTTTACAATTTGTTATTTACCAAAATCATCGCAATTTAGTGTACAATACAACCAAAAAATAATTAACTCATTAGCTTTAACCGTTTTGCTCACAGCGAGATTTGTATACAATTATATATAAAAAAAAGTTTTGCGCTAGCATATATTCCAATATTTATATATGATAATGATATTTTTCTTCATTTCTGATGGTTGCATACTAAACTTCAGGCAATGACAAAAAAGGAGCCAAAAATGAACTCTTAATCTTGAAAATTAAGTGTGGTGTGATTTTTTGTAAAAACTTTTTTTCCGCTTCGGAGCTCACTCGCGAACGCCGCCTGCATACGGGAGACACTTTCGGAAATACCGGCTCAGCGTTTAAGGGTTAATTCACTACCAGTGGTTAGTCTTTTCCTGAACCAAAAAAAGAGCAATTTATGAGGCTGTTTTGTTTAAATCCAGGGTTTTAACATTTTGGAGAGCTTGAAGGTACAAATTTTGTATAGGAGCGTACCTTTATATCTTAAAGGTAAAGGTACGTACTTATTTTAAGTGACTGTCAATTTATAGGGCTTTTGGACCCAGGCAGAGGGGTCCCTCATACCACTTGTGTTTCATTCTGGCTGAATCGAAGCGGTTTTCTCCGCAAGGCTGCTCTTTGCTCCATATGTATGAGAGCCTTGCTCCCTGAATGGAAGCCAATTTCTGGTGGTAGTAAAATCCTCCAAGGATTCCAGATCAGGTGAGAATGTTTTAGGTTTCATACAAGAAACCTTTAGCTCGAATGGCTGAGTGGATTTTTGTCTAGCTGCGCTACCCACCATCCTCTTCTTAATCTGGGAATCAGCTAACTTGAACAGTAGGTAAGATTCATTTCAAATAATATAAATTTTCATAATAAAATTTATTATTTGGATACTTACCTACTGTTAAAGTAGTCCCACCCAGCTTCCCCACAACTTAGTCAAGGAGAATTCTGACAAGAGCTAAAACATTTGAAACACACCTGGTGGAGAACAGGTAAACTAGGCAGTCATCCGGGTAGGCATTCAATTTTTTGTTTGAATGCCGACTTGCCTAATCGGCGGGGAGATATAGCTAACTTTAACAGTAGGTAAGTGTCCAAGTAATAATATTTTATGAAAATTTATATATTTACTGTAATATGTATCCTATTGTAACAGTACTGTGTCTACATTTACGTAACAACAAAATGTTTTCATCCTAACTCCAGAAGATAAGCAACACTAATTAAGTATTGGGGAGTTTCAGCTACATCAGGGCTTAAAGATTTCTAATGTAAACTGAAAACAAACTGTTGTTTGGGTTTTACAAAATACTCTGAAGCTTTAATTGCTTTTTGAATTTCAGTTGAGCCATTTTCATTGTGAATTGTTCTTTTCCAGCGAGTGCTGCAGGTAGCAACACTGGTCATGGTTCACAGAGTAGCAGTGCTGAAGCATCAGCTGTCAAAGCATGGAAAGTTGGAGACGAGTGTCTTGCTATGTGGTCAGAAGACTCTCAGTGGTAAGCAACATTTGTTATGTATTTTGTTTTCAGTGAAAAATATAATGTAAAATAAAAATGGATTACCACTACGTATAAGAAAACATCTATGTAGCCTTTTGTCATTTGTAGTACGTATGATTTTTTTAGTTACTTCTGATTTTTTCATGGCCTTGGATAAATTGGTCTGATGCTTTAGTGCTGATTGATTTGTAAACAAGTACAAACTTTTGTTTTTGTTAACCATGAACTAGTAGCTCCAGGAATTTGTATACAATCTGAATTAAAGGCTCAATTAAGTAATTATTAAGCAGTGAAAATAGTGGTAAAGAAGTCTGCCAATGATTAGGATTTTCCTATTCTTTACATAACCTTTTTCTCCTTACTGGCACATGACTGGATGGACAACTGAGACTTTTTTTACCTTTCGTTCTGTTCTACTTAAATGTTTTCACATATTTCTTTAAGCATATATATAAATAGTAATTTACTATACCAGTAACCATTCTTGTTCTCATAGAAGAACCTTGTGATACTAAGTATAAAGGTCAAAATATGTATTAATAAACATTACCTTAATATAACTTATCTAGCCCTAAATCTCCAAAAACCGCACCAAAATTTACCACATTGGCAACCCTGTTACCTCCTATTCTGTCCGCCAGTTGGCAACACTGTCGTTGACAGATACGAAAACCTTCCCTCAAATCAGTTGTTAACGAGCGCCCGTGTTGTTTACATCACGGCCGCTCTTTATAAATTTCCTTAAACGTTTTTGTGCCTTTAAAGCTTTCATTATTTGTTAAATGAGACTTTATATGAATTACCACTCACTCATTACATCACGAAATAGTGAATTAACTTTGATTTCTGTTGTGGTTCTTATCTTAAATTACGAACTTTTGCGCGACCCGGAACTACTGACCTGTCCAATTCTACAATGGATTACCAAGAAATTACGATGCTTCCTTCTGCCAGCAACATCAGGAACTGCCCGGTTTGTGGGACAAGGATGAGTAGCAGGGAGTATGAACCCCATGACATTTGTAGCTCTTGTCGTGGACAGGTTTGTGACTTGACTTCTCGTTGTGACGTATGTAAGCCCTGGTCTGACGAGGATATGACTGCTTATATGAAACGCCAAACAATCTTGCAGCGTAAAAGATCGGTTAAGGAGAAAAAGAAATCGATTGCTAGAACTGTATCTAACGAATTCTTTGACTTGGGCGCTCATGATTCTGGCTCTTCGGTTTCGGTATCGTACGACTCTGATTCCGAATTAATTGATGCTTTGCCCCCGGTACAACCGGTAATTAGTGAAGTTATTTCTGATGTGGATTCAAAGATTTTGGCAATGGAAACTACCTGGAAACAGAATTTTAAGAAATTACAGCTTAGTCTAGATAGAGATATTTCAGCTAAGTTTAACAATCTGTCAGAGAATTTTCAAGAAGCCTTTACTAGAATGTCTAACACATTTTAGATTCATTTTCAGCTCCTCGTCAGGTAACCTGTCGACAGCACCATGGGTAACGGTGCGACAGATACCCCAGCTTGTGAACCCCGTCGTGGCGAAGGCCTAGGGGGGATCCGGTCCGGGCAGGTGCCTAACGAATCTTTACCCAACGTGTCCCCTGTTAGTCCCGTAACAGTGCCAAAGGGCGCTTATTTAGGAGAAGGGGGGAGGGATATTAGTGTCAGACCTAAGATAGCTAGTCGTCAGGATTTTACTTCAGGGGAAGTTTCTAAGTTAGGATCTGACGATGATGATGATGATGACGCGGATTCGTGTGATATTGATGTTTTCCTCGAATGGATGTCATGATGTAGAATTCAAGAAACTTTTTGATTTAATTTGAGTTTTCTTCCTCAGGCGAGGCTAAAGAGCAGAAGCAGCCTCCGCCTCGTTGTATTACAGAAGGGATTTTTCTTGACGGTCCTTCCCGGTCACGGGAATTTTTATGTTTTCCCTTTGCCCAGAGGTTCGCGAGAGTGAGGGCGGACGTTGCTGCTAAACTTTCGAAGGTGATCGGGGAAGGGAAGAGGAAGCTCTCTTCTCTTCTACGACCGGAGAGGAGTTTACCAGGTGGTGGATGATTCTTCATTCTCTCGACCCCCAAGCCAAATCCTGATTTTGTCCGACTTTCAAGTCAACCTTGCCTTCTAAGGCTTCGGTCTCTGTCTCAATTGAAGATTTTTATTGCTATGGAGTCTGTTATGAGCTCCTTACAAGAAGCTCAATCCTTCAATATGTGGGTCCTCGGAGGGCTTTTAATGTATATCAAGGACTCCGGGTTTGTTCCTCCTGATGCTCCTCTTTTTGAGAAATTCTGCTCATCTATTTCAATCGCTTCTGTACATCAGAACGAGCTTGCTGCTTCAATGCAGGCCTTTCTTGTTTCTCTAAGGCGTAACCTTGTATTTGTCGCAGTTACCCTCCTCTGTATCGGAGATTCAGAGAAACCGTCTGTTGTCCTCTTCTCCTTTTGGCGATTTCCTTTTCGATATTTCTGTGCTTTCTGAGGTTTTGAAGGAACATCAAGGTGATGCCTCTTCCAAGCTCACTGGGCCTTATCAAGAGCTTTTTCCTCTGGTCTTCCTCCCGTTCCTTCAAGAGTAAGCGTAAGTTTAGGACCAGATCTGTACCTTCTGCTCCAGCCCAACAACCTCTTTCTGGCTCTTTTTTTTTTCCAGAGTAACATCTCAGGTTGCTGGGTGCCTCTTCTTCATCCTCTGGTGCTCACCCTTTGAAACGCGGGAGAGGTTCTTGGCGTGGCTCTAAGGGCAGAGAAAGAGTTCAACCTCCAGGAGACCTTCTTCTTCTTCTTCTTCCTTGTCTCTGCGTAAGAATTTTCGGAAGTAGGAGTCATCACCTCGCTGGAGACCGCAGTCGGAGCTTGTCTCTCCCGCCATTGGTCAGCTTGGCAGGGGAGAGCGGTGATGCTTGGGTGGTGGAGGTCCTGAAGGAAGGTTACGAGATCCCTTTTGTTTCCAGACCTCCACTTTCCAATCGTCCTCTCGAGTCAGCAGTTATTCCCCTCACTCAATCAGGGGTCAAGCCTTGGAGAAGGAGCTTTCGGCCTCTGGAGAAGGATGCCATAGAGCGAGCTCCTCCTTCTCCCGGGTTTTTGTTTTACTCTCGGATGTTTGTAGTTCTAAAGGCCTCGGGTGCCTGGCGCCCCATCATAGATCTTTCGGTTTTGAACAAGTTCATTCTAAAGTCCAAGTTCAGGATGGAGACGGTCCAGACTGTTCTTTCATCCGTCAGAAGGGGGACTGGATGATTTCCATCGATCTGCAGGATCTTATCTGCAAATCCCATCCATCCAAGAAGCAGACCTTACCTTCGTTTTTCACGGACTCGGGAGAAATTTTCCAGTTCAAAGACCCTTTGTTTCGGCCTCACCACTGCTCCACAGGTCTTTTCTCGGGTGATGGCTCCTGTTTCAGCTATTCTGCATCAGTAAATGTAGGATGCTTCGGTATCTGGACCAATTGGCTAGTCCAGGCCGAATCTCTAGAGAAATGTCTCCGGTCGAGGGAGATAGTTTCTGTCTCTTTGTGTCGAGTTGGGCATTCGTGTCAACTTCGACAAGTCCAATCTAATCCCTTGCCAGATCATGACTTATCTGGGGATTGTTTTGAATCCCAGATTGAGGGCTTCTCCCGCTCAGAAATGGATAGACAGCTTCTGAGTCTGATTGAAGAATTTTTGTCCTCCTAACGCAGCCAGTTTCTCTTTGGAGGTCTCTCCTGGGCCATTTGTCATCCCTCATCCAACTGGTTCCCGGAGGTCGTCTCAGAATGAGGTCCCTTCAGTCGACACTTCGCCAGTCATGGGATTTTGTGTCCGAGGACACGATAGTCGCCTCTTCTCCACAATGTCGGAAGGATCTCCGTTGGTGGATGCAAGTTCACCGCCTCAAGTCAGGGACATCTCTTCTTTCGGTTCCTCCGGACCTAATGTTTTGGTCAGACGCCTCGGATCAAGGTTGGGGCGCACACCTGGGCTCCGAAGCCGCTTCGGGCCTTTGGTTAGAGGAGGAGAGGATCATGTCAATAAATTGGAGGGAACTGAGGGCAGTGTACCTGGGCCTTCTTTCATTTCAGGAACAACTGTTGGAGTCGGTTGTCGCGATCTTATTTCGTCACTTTGACATAATTTTTTTACCATTTTAAATTAGCCGTTACATAAAGTTTTATATATGAAAATGTGCGCATTTTTATGTAGAATACAACAATAAAATACTCATGATTGTAGCTTTTATCAGTTTTGAGATATTTTCATATAAATAATGATAATTGCCAAAATTTCAACCTTCAGTCAACTTTGACTCTACTGAAATGGTCGAAAAACGCAATTGTAAGCTAAAACTCTTATATTTTAGTAATATTCAATCATTTACCTTAATTTTGCAACTAATTGGAAGTCTCTAGCACAATATTTCGATTTATGGGGAATTTATGAAAAAACTTTTTCCTTACGTCCGCGCGGTAACTCTTCCGAAAAAAATCATACATGCGATTGTGGTAATGTTTGCACCATTTTAAAATTAGCCGTTATATAAAGTTTTATATATGGAAATGTGCGCAATTCATGCACAATACAACTAAAAACAACCCATGTTGAGCTTTTATTAGTTTTGAGATATTTTCATATAAATAACGATAATTGCCAAATTTCAACCTTCGGTCAACTTTGACTCTACCAAATTACTAGAATATAAGCTAAAACGCTTATATTCTAGTAATATTCAAGCATTTACCTTCATTTTGCAACAAATTGGAAGTCTCTAGCACAATATTTCGATTTATGGTGAATTTATGAAAAAAATAACATTTTCTTTACGTCCGCGCGGTAACTTCCGAAAAAATCATACGTGTGATTGTGGTAATGTTTGCACCATTTTAAATTAGCCGTTACATAAAGTTTTATATATGAAAATGTGCGCAATTTCATGTAGAATACAACAAAAAATAATTGAAGGTTGTAGCTTTTATAATTTTTGAAATATTTGCATATAAATCACGATAAATAGAAAAAAACCACGTTCGGTCAAATTTGGCTCTACCGAAATGGTCGAAAAACGCAATTGTAAGCTAAAACTCTTACAGTCTAGTAATATTCAGTCATTTATCTTCATCTTGAAACAAATTCGAAGTCTCTAGCAAAATATTTAGATTTGATGGTGAATTTAAAAAAAAAAATTTCCTTCCCTCCGCGCGCGGATTCTCCGCCACAAATCTCCGAAACGCGTACGTCCCATTCTCGGAATATCTGCTCCGTTTCATATTAGGCATTTCATAGAGTTTTATATATGAAAATGTGCGCAATTTCATGTAGAATAAAACGAAAAATATTTGAAGGTTGTCAATAAATTGGAGGGAACTGAGGGCAGTGTACCTGGGCCTTCTTTCATTTCAGGAACAACTGTTGGAGTCGGTTGTCGCGATCTTTGTCGACAACACCACACAGGCAGTCTCGTACTTGAGAAAACCAAGGCGGCACACAGTCAGATCTTCTCACTCAAGAAGCCCGATCAATCCTGTGTTGGGGCAGAAGACATGGGGATTACGTTGGTCCCTCAGTTTATCCTGGGCCATCACAACGTCTTAGCAGACGCCTTGTCGAGACGAACGAAGTTCAAGGGTCGGAGTGGACACTTTGCCAGGAAGTCTTCGACAGCCTCAGGAAGAAATGGCCTGTCACAGTCGATCTGTTTGCCACCCCACTGAATTTTCGGTGCCAGATATTCTTCGCCCCTTACCAGACTCCTCAGAGTGCCGGGACAGACTCTCTTTTGCAGGACTGGGAGGGACTTCAAGCCTATGCTTTTCCTCCGTTCTCTCTGGTGAGGTCAGTCCTCAACAAAGTGAGGGGAACAAGCGTCTGGATCTCACCTTGATCGCCCCCTTCTGGCACAGAAGGAGTGGTTTCCCGACCTTCTGGAAGCACTGGTGGAACCCCCCATTCGCCTGCCAGAGAGACCAGATCTTCTCAAACAACCCCATTTCATCGGTTCCATCAGAGGCTCCACATGCTTCATCTTCATGCCTGGAGACTGTCAGGAGGTTCTCCAAGCACGGTGGGTTCTCCTCCAGAGTGGCGCGACAGTTGGCTCTTGCCAGACGGCAATCAACCAGAGTAAATTATCAGGCTAAATGGTCGGTTTACAGACGTTGGTGTAAGTCTCAAGGACATTCAATTTCTAGACCTTCCTTACCGAAAGTAGCGGAGTTTTTAGTTCATTTACATCATGACAGGGCCCTGTCACCTTCGTGCATTAAGGGTTTATAGGTCTATGCTTTCCTATGTTTTTAAGGCAAGGCTCCCTGAGATCTCTTCATCTTATGTCATTAGAGATTTACTTCGATCTTTTTCCCTATCTCGACCCAGGCCACAGTGTTTCGCCTCTGACATGGGACGTTAACAAAGTCCTCCAAGCCTTAAGGTTCCCTCCCGTTTTAGCCTGAATTCTGCCAAATTTAGGGACCTCTCTTCTAAGACACTCTTCCTTGTCTCACTGGCTACAGCCAAGAGGGTGGGTGAACTGCAAGCACTCTCTTTTCTGGTTGCCAGATCTGGTACAAGACATGATTTTGTCATACCTTCCTGAATTTGTCGCAAAGACTGAATCGTCTGATAATCCCATTCCCAGGTCTTTCGTACTGAAGTCGCTGGTCGACTTTGTTGGTAATTTAAATGAGGAATTAGTTTTCTTTGCCCTGTTAGGGCGCTCTCATGTTATTTACGCCGCACGAAGGACATTCAGGGTCGTCCCGTCATCTGTTTGTTTCACAACCCCGAAATGGCAAGAGACCTATTTCAAAGAATGGTATATCCTTTTTTCTCAGAGATCTGATCGTAAAACTGGTGGTTCGGCTGCTGGGGAAGACCAGACGCCGAGAGCACACAGTATTAGAGCAGTTGCTACCTCAGTAGCTTTTATGAAGAACGTCTCAGTCGCCAAGGTGCTTGAGGCGGCGACTTGGTCTAATTCTGTTTTTGCCTCTTTTTACTTGAGGGATATATCTCTAGTTTCTAGGCGACCTTCGTTCTTTGGGCCCGTTGGTGATGGCAGGACAGGTCGTCAGACAGGAGAATTAGGTAGTCTTCCTGTTTTACGTTTGGTTGCTACCTGTATATTATTCATTAATTTTTTTGTTGTATATTTTTTTTTTTTTTTTTTGTATTATAACCCATGGCAGTTTTTGACGTAGTTATAATGGGAATTAGGCAGTTTGGTATTTAGGTGTTGTTGATGACAAGGACTGAACTGCTTGGCAACTCATGCTGCTTCCATTTTCAGTGTGAAAAGTGGTTCCAGCCACTGGGTTGTCGGCACTGGCGACTACGCTTCTCCCAGAGTCGATGCTGACCTAGGACTAGCCACTGGTTCGCTTGTCCTGACGACTCCTGCTTCTTCCACTGTCCTGGACAGGAATTAGGTCGATGGATCGTCTGCTGTCATCTGGTGACTCGCTCACCATCTACTTTTTGTCTCACCTGTTTTCTCAGAGTCAGACACGTCGTGTGAGATCAGGCGACATTTAGTAGCCCTGAGTTTCTTGTTGACGAAGTCGGTTGCGTTGATACACCCCGATGATCGTGTAAAACAATGAGACCAGGTTGGAGTGTCAGGCATTCGTCCTTCGGGACTGAATCGCCTTTTTGCTCCGCGCTCCTTTCTCTTGGCACCAGAAAGCTCGAGTTAGGAGTTTGCTCATGAGCCGATTCGTTGCGGGGGGGGGGGGGGTGGCGACGTTGGGTTGCGTTGATACACCCCCAAGGTTTGCTTAGCTTTGAATTGCCCAGACAGTCCAGACACTCATCCTTTAGGGAAAGAATAGTGCTTGATAGTCTTCAGGGTGCAGCCTTGCTGTCCGCAATTCGTCTGATGGTCACCTGGGACGGTCACCTGACTTTAGTACAGACGGACTGACTATGCACTTACTCCTTGTCCTGTGTACCGCAGTGTGGCATTATGGTAGGAGACTTTGTTAGTATCTTTGACCTTGGTTGAGTTTTGACTGCCTATGATATATATTTCCTTTGTTTGTTTTCTCCTATTCTGTCCGAAGGGGAAATTGTATTCAGATTCCCTCCTCCTTTTCAATGCGGTTAATCGGGCTAGATAAGTTATATTAAGGTAATGTTTATTAATATGGAATTTTTATTCTAAAATTAATATTAATAATACTTACCTGTATAATTTATCTAGTCCCACCCATCCTACCCCACGATCTGCCTATCACAACTGATTTGAGGGAAGGTTTTCTGTATCTGGTCAACGACAGTGTTGCCAAACTGGCGGACAGAATAGGAGTAACAGGTTGCCAATGTGGTAAATTTTGGTGCGGTTTTTGGAGATTTAGGGCTAGATAAATTATACAGGTAAGTATTATTAATATTAATTTTAGAATAAAAATTCCATACTAGTATCCTCTTCATATATTTTCCTCTCATAAGTATTTTATGAAGGCCAGAGATGGCACTGAGTAAGCGTGCACAGCATTGGAATCTCTCTTATCATTACTGAGTGGTTCAATATGAAAAATTGTTGCTACAGCATTCCGAAAAGTTACATATATTCTTAATTTCATTGTCTTTATCTGTGTGGTGTTATTTGTGTGTGTGGATTTTTATTTTTGGTAACTTTTGAATGTGTACTATTTATAATGTTTCTTGCAATAGGCAGTATACAATAGCAGAAACTCCTTTTTGTGTTTTGCTATATTTTCAGTTGGACTGTTAAAATTATATAAATGTCTTAACATTATTGGAAAGGCTTGCTGTGGAAAAGTCTTTTATTATTTTAAAAGACTATGTTTTCAGTCATAAGCGAAGAAAAAGCAATTTTCTGGAGCCTCAGATTGTGGAACCACCTCTTGAGCCACATTGTTGCTGGTTCATCAGAAACTGGGGATTTAATCCATGGGTTTCTAGAAAAAGCTTAAATCTTCCCAACTAGAAAACCTCATCCGTACGAGTCTATTTGCACAGGATACGTATAAGTTACTGGCTAAATCTCATATTTTACTGTTTTCTATGGACATAAATTATGCTTGCATCATAGACAGTCAGCTGTTAAAAGAACTAGTTTTTTCTATTGGAAAATGACTGGAGGAAAAGTTTTTGTGATTAATTGTACACTCCATGGGTGAAAGTCCCTGTCTGCATCAGTGTTTTTAAAGTTACATTGATTTTTACTTCTTTTGTGAAAGACTGAGTCAATCAATGGTCTATCCTCAACAGGTGTTGGTGGTTTAGATTGGAGATTTATTTTTAACATTCTTTCAGACCTAAGCTATAGAGCTTGAAAGATCCCCAGTTGGACAATATGATAATGTCCTGTTCCAAGTTTGCCTTGTGAATAGTAATCCTGCTTAAGCAAAATATGAGGTACATTCCCAGTATGAAAAATTACAATAATTGCTACATCAGAATAAGGCTTCTTTTACGAAGATGGCCCTTTCCATTTCTGCCAAGAAAGCTCTCGCGAAGATGAACGACTGGATGAGAGACAAAAAGGAGCGAGGCAAAAAACTGCATTCGTTTTTCCCCCTGCAAGATTGGCCTCAAAATCTAGTGTTTGGTACGAGACTGGAGAAATCCTGGGCCTGGGAGTCCCTGCCTCCTCTCAAGCAGATTTCTCCAGTATCGTTGATGCCAATCGTAGGCACGCCTTGTCTGCAGCGAAGATTATGTGGACGATGCAAGAGTTCGATCATTTGCTGAAGGGCGTGTTCAGAGTTTTTGAGGTCCTGAACTTTCTCGACTGGTCTCTTGAGTGCTCTCACCAAGAAAGTAGAAGCGAAGGACTCACCGGACATACTTAATCTCTTGAGCGTGATGTCTTGTATGGACAAGGCATTAAGAGATGGAACGAATGAAGTGGCAGCAATTTTCACGGCAGGGATCGTGAAGAAAAGGTCCTTCCTCTGCTCCCTTACGGCTAAAGGGGTCACACAAGTACAAAGAGCAGAGCTTTTGTTTGCCCCTTTTTCTAAATTTCTTTTCCCTCAAGAGATTATAAGGGATATTGCCACCTCACTTACACAGAAGACCACACAGGACCCGATCTCGAAGGCAGCCAGCGGGGTTTTGCCTTCCTCGTTTGCGGCCAAGAGAGCGAGAGAGGAGAAACAGCCGCAACAGTTATTTCGAGGTAAACAGTCCCGAGGTTCGTCGGGAACTACTAGGAAGTCCTCCATAAAAGGCGGCAAGCCCCCTTCCAAAAGGAGGTCTTGAAGTGAAAGTCCTCCAGACACAAATAGGAGCCAGGCTTTCTATGTTTTGGGAAGCCTGGAGAGACAGAGGGGCAGACAACTGGACCCTTCAAATCCTCAGGGAGGGCTACAAGATCCCGTTGTTCCGATACGTAATACAAATCATCGGTCCTTTAACAATAGGAAGTAGCTAGCGGCAGCTGGAATGGTCGTAAGCTTCGAACAAGGGGAGAACGGTAGTTAACTGCTTGGCGCGCGACTGGGAGGTAAACAAATCACTTTTGCTTTCGGCCGCGGGTGTGAAGGACGTGTTCGTCATCGCTCTCTGCCCGCTTCATCGTCGTATGCTTTGTTTATATTGTGTTTCTACTAATGGTTTGTTTGACTTGAAAATGAAACTGTAAGTACACTGTTTTCATTTTCATTACTAATTATGAACCAACATGGAGCTATCGCCGTAGATGTGGCGATTTCCTCTCTTTTCATGAATTGAACCCTTGAATTATGTCTCGGTGCCGAGGGCGGGCGCGCTCGCGCCGAGTCATGTATTTTGGGCGAACGTGTGTAATTGAAAAATGTAAGTACTCTTTTCATTATATTTTTGCCCTGTGCGTTCGTTACCGAGAGCGTGATTGCGCTCGGCACGAGCCTTTTTTGTATGATAGAATGCAATGAAAGTGGATTCGCAATTGCAGTATTCTTTTCATTTTCATTTATTTATTTGCATAAAATTTAATTTGGATAAATTTTCGCTCTTACCCGGGAATTGATCCTTACGATTATTTTCTGTGAAAGTGAAATCGCAAGTGCAGTATTCTGTTTCATTTTCATATATATTTTATGATAGCATCATTTATTTGGATCAAGTTTCCGCTCTTCCCCGGGAATTGATCTTTTCCCCTTTAAGTTCTATGAAGTGAATCGCAAGGGCAGTATTCTGTTTCATTTTCATATTACTTTTCATTGCTGTGCGGGGGTAGGGGAAGCGAAGGTCTGCCAGGAAGTCGTCGGAAAGCTCTCCCGCGACTCCCTTGGTATCCGATTCTTCGTCTTCTTTCCTGCCCCCCCGCTCAGCTTCCTCGTTGTATTTTGTATTTGGGGTCTTCCTTGCGTTCGGGGTGGGGCATGTCTTCCCCCCGTGCGTGAGGGAACCCCTCTTACTAATCTATCTGTGCTACCGCAGGTGCTACATCCGTGGGAGACGACCTTGGACAGGTATGGACCACTGCGGCAGCAGGGCGTGCCTAGCATCCACGGGCTGCTGCAGCGTCTAGCGAGGTCTGGGGCGGTCTCCACTACTTCCACGGCCGCTTATGCTGCTCCCCCCCCGCCTGGTCTACACTCCCCATGCTGTGTCGGTGACGCTGTCTGCCGCTACTAGGGCCGCCGCCGTACCGAGGGGGAGTTGCCGCCACCGCCTGTTTTCTTCGTGTTGCCTGCCCCAGACTTTCCGCTGTTTCCAGACAGCTCGCCCCTGGACCGGCCCGCCAGTTACCCAGGTTCATGCTGGCTGCCGAATGATTCTAAACGAGGCGTTGTCGCCTGGGGGCCTGCCGTACCTGACCGCTTGATGTGATTTCCCCGCTGCTGGCCCTTATCTGTCCCATTCTGGGTTCTACCGCTGCCGCTGTTCCTACATCCCCATGCTGTGTCGGGAGCTGTCTGCCCTACTAGGGCCGCCGCCGTACCGAGGGGGAGTTGGCCGCAACCGCCTTTTTCTTGCGTTTCCTGCCCCAGACGTCCGCTGTTCCAGCAGCTCGCCCCTGGACTGGCCGCCAGTACCCAGGTTTCACGCTGGCTGCCGATAATTCTGACGAGGCACGTTCGCTGGGCCTGCCGTACTGCCGCTGATGTGATTCCGCTGCGGGCTTGGCTGTCCCTTCTGGGTCTACCGCTTGTTCCTGATCTGTCATGCTGGTCCTGCCCACGGGTGTCCTTCCCCATCCCAGGTCCTTCCGGACAGGTGCAGTCGGGCCGTGTTGCTTCGGCAATAGCCCCGGCTCCGGCCTGGATGGAGGACCTGACGACTGTCCTGCGTGAGCTTTCGAGGAAGAGGAAGAAGAGGAAGGTGTCATCTTCGTCTTCATCGTCTGCTGCTGCCTCTTCCCCTTCGACTTCTAAGGCCCATAAGCCGAAGAAGAAGAAGGCTGCCTTCCCCCCTAAGAAGTCTCCTTCGGGAACTTCTAAGGGCCCGTCCCACCCGGTGGGACGGGGGGTCCTTCTGCTGGTCCTCCTGCTCCTTCGGGAGCGGGGCCCGGTCTCCCCTTTCCGTAAGGCAAGAGATAGAAACCGGGGACCGCAGAGGGAAGTATCGGTTAGCTCTGGTACTTCCTCGCCTGGTGCTAGCGGCGATGCCGCTACGCCAGGTTCCGGCTCGGTCTCTCGTTCGCGAGAGATCCCGAGTGTGCGTTCTCCCTCGGGAGACCGTGCAGCCAAGTTTCGGCGCCAGAGTTCGCTCGGCGCCAAGACGCGGCACGGAGCAAAAGGCTGGTGAGAGCCGCTCAGGTGACTCTCGCCAGGCCAGCGGCCGCTCTTGCAGCGACCAGCTGGTAACCCGGGTTTTCCCCCCTAAGAAGGCTCCTTCGGGACCTTCTAAGGGCCCGTCTCGCTCCGGCGATTCGGGGAGCTCTTCTGCTGGTCCTCCTGCTCCTCGGGAACAGGGCCCGTCTCTTCTCCACCAAAGGAGAAGAAGACGGGGACCACAGAGGAGTGACCAGCTTCGGCTGGCACTTCCTCGCCTGGTTCTAGCGGTTCTGCCGCTAAACCAGGATCGCCTCGGCTTCTCGTCGCGAGAAGTACCGAGTGGACGGTCTCCCGCGGGAGACCGTCCAGCCAAAGTCTTGACGCCCGAGCTCGCTCGCCGTCAAGACCGAAGCGCGGAGCAGAAGACTGGCGAGAGTCGTGCAGACGACTCTCGCCAGGCCAGCGGACGCTCTCGCAGCGACCAGCCGGCTGCTCGGGCTGACGTGACGGTCTCCGACCGGCCACGCGCTGAGGCGAGGAAGGGGTCCCCGCGGCCGTCGGTACCGGAGCCTCACCTTTGGTACAAGGCTCGACGCGCGAGAAGGACGCTCACAGTCTCACCGCGACAGCGAGCCTAGCAGGTCACCTGACCGCCGCTCCCACAGGGACGGGCGGATAGGGGGACCAGCAGCAGCTGCTCTGCACACAAGATCGGGGCCGCTGTTCTCGGTCCAGCCGTTTCCCTGGGAGGAAACGGCTCGACTAGGCCTGCAAAGTGGCGATCGCCTGCAGCCCTCCAAGCCGCTGGTTCTGCCAGCGAGCGAAAAGAGAGGCGTCATGTCTTCCTCTCCCGTGCCTGCCAAACTTCCCTCTCTGGTTTTGCACCAGGAAGCGCGAGGCACAGCTGGGGCTGATCGCGAGGGGCATACCCCGCCACGATCCCGGTTCCCCCCCCCCCCCACGACGCCGGTAAGTACCAGGTACGATATCTTCGACCGACCAGGACGTACACGCAAGTGGCAGGAGGAATCCGAGAGGGGTCTATCGCAGTACCTCCTCCTTAAGGGGGAGGTTCTCGGAATGCTCTTGTTCGAGGGGCTTGACGGTCCTACTCTGCAAGATGCTATGACTTCCGAGATCCAGAGGAACTTTGTCGAGGTTATGGCGCTGATTCGTCAGCGCAACGACCTCGGGGAAGGATTGCCACTCCCACCAGCAGAGCCCACGTCTCTGCTCGAGTCGTTTTGGGGCCCGAGAGGGAACCCAAACCGACGGTGGGTCTGCCGCGATCGGAGCTTGCCGATTCTGTCTTGAACCAGAGTCTCTCGTCTCCGGACAAGAAGGCTCTCTCAGTTCTGGCGGTGATCAAGCTACTTCCACCTCCTCTACTGCGACAGCGGCGTTTCTACGTGTCTTCGGACACCGTATTTAAATACTCCTTCGGTCCTCCTGAGAGGTTTCGACCTCGACGAGGACTGGAATGAGTCGGAGGACGGTATCGGCTCTCTCCTGTCAGGTGTCGATCAGCCCCACCCAGACGACGTTCACAGTGGCGGCAGACCCTTACCTACAGTGAGAGTTCGTAACCCTCCTAGGGAAAACGTTTTCTCCTGACGATACGTTTTCCCAGACTCTGAGAGGCCATCGCCGCAAGGCGATGGCTGCTCCTACTCTTCTCCAACTGCTAGTTTCACTGGGAAGGCGAGCGAGTATCCAATTCCTCCCCCATTCCCTCTCTCCTTACGGCTACGAGGGAAAGGGGAGGGATCCTACAGAGATTTCTCTGTAGGATCCCACGTTGGGGACTGCGCTACCTGGGGGACCTTCGGGTCCTACCTGACATAAGCCCCGGTCGTTGAGGAGGGATCCTGCCCCATTCTCGATTTCTACGGGAATCGAGAGGACCACCAGCCGATATCGTTTGACGAATTCGGTGGGGGTTTCGCAGACTGCTTAGAATTCTACGGAATTTTTCTAGCTTCATTCAAGTGTTCGAGTTTTTTACGATCTCCAAACACTTAGGCGAGACCACGGTCCAAAGTGAGCGAGACGAGAATCCCCAATATGTTACACGATAATCGGGAACCTCGCCTATGCTCGAATTCCTGGAATTTCTAGCATTGGGAAGAAGACTGCTGCTGAAAGAAGACTATCTCACAGTAGGCGACCAACCTGGAATAGAGAAGAACGGACGGGAATATCCAGTTTGGCTTGAACTATCGTCTTAGTATTCTGTTCACCATTGAAGCTTTCCTTCGAGGAAGACTTTCTCCTTCACTCTCTTTGATAGAGATCGAAGGTGGTCGATCTCCAATCCTTATTTTGTTTTCTTGAAGGAAAGAATTTAGGATGGAGATCGTTGTTCAGAATCCTACAAATATACTACGTATATTAACCTCGCGACATGATTCTGCTAAGCAGTTGAATTGTCCGAGGGGTAGGCGCATACCTAGTTAATCTATCCGGATTGCGACTTAGACGAGAAGTATTCTAATTGAACTGCAACTCGGGGTTGCCTGCAACCTCCCAGGAGTTTTCAGTTTCAATTTTATATACTTATGGTTTTGTCACGACAACACCATTTCAACTTTTATATTTAATGAAATTCGTTTCGCCTAAATATAATTGCTCGAGCATATCTTTTATGCTCGGTGGTTCCTAGCCGAACGCATTCCTTCGTGGAATAATGGATTACTGGCAACTCAGGATGACGAGTCAGCGAGAGCTCAGGCTCAGCTACTGCGTATTGAACTGCCTGATAGCAGCTCAGTATCAGCTGGGCCTCCGAGATGCACGGTCAGTTATGTCTCTCTCTCCCCTGCTTTGATTGACTATCGAACCGTATCTCTGCCCAACAATCATGGACTTAGGTCTCTGATTAACGGGGATTCTCGCAATAATGAAGGACCATCTACTGCTGTGACGCTAGATTCCATCGCCTTCGACATTGCGAGAATTTTCAATAGAGATATCTCTTGGACTCTTTCATCTTTCTGTTTACCGTTTTAATAGCTTGTCACAGTACCCATACCATTGACACCCACCATGGAGTGTCGGTGTTCTATCCACTACCGAGAACTTCGCTGCATGGGGATAGGAGGATGCGAGAGACTTCGTGGCAAACGGACAGACCAGTATGAGTACTGGACATCACCGAAGTAGAGAAGAGGGATAGGTCATGCGACTATTCCCTTCTTTTCCTCTGAGGAACTGCATGACTTCTCCTGCGAAGTCAAGCATCCAGGGGATGGGGATCCGTGACGCTCGATTTCGTACCGAACTTCGTAGCGAAGACTCAGAACCCTTCGGTCCCTGACGATTGGTTCGAGTCGTTCACAATCCCCTCCCTAATGGACTTCACCACCTTCGATGCGAAGGAGATGCTGCCTTGTCCGCAAGAACTTCTCCGTGGCGCAGGTACTGAAGGCAGGGGTCTGGTCCAACCAGACCACATGCCCCTCCTTCTACCTTCGGGATATTGCCCACAGGTCCTTGGATCTTTTTCCTTGGGACCCGTGGTGGCTGCTCAACACGTTGTGTAGCGAACCCAGACCCTCGCAGGCTGAACAGCATTGAGTCCTGGTGTGACCGTAAGAATGGATGAGTGAATGAGAGTGTGACTGGCTCCTCTTCCCATCTTTTTCTTCCCCTCTACCTGTGGTTAGAGGGACACGGTCGTCACCCTGCTGGATAAGGACAAGATGCAGGTGAGCTACTCAACAGAGCCCCATCCTATCACTTTCACTAGGGATAGGAGCGTATATCCACCACTTCCTCCAACAAGGGGGAGGAAGTGGATGCCAGCTTGAGACAACCCCATACTTTATGTTGCCTCTTGCAAACAGGAACAAGTTCTTGCTTGCTGGTACGAAGAGATACGCTTGCCTCTCTCTTAGTACTTGGCCCAGAGGTCTGACCATTGATCCTGCGGTGCACACCCCGATCAATCGGACAGAGGCTTGGATCCCTCCCTCGCTCTTACGACCAGGGAGGCATTCCGGGGATGGACGAACACCAGTCTGTTCATCAAAAGACTCAGATTCCTCCCACCAAGAAGTGAGTCTTCCTATTGTTAAAGGACCGATGGTTTGTATTACGTATCGGAACAAATGACAATTTGTCGAAAATTGCATTTTTCCTAACTATACAAAACCTGAGGTCCTTTAACAATAGGAAGTAGCTAGCGGCAGCTGGAACGGTCGTAAGCTTCGAACAAGGGGAGAACGGTAGTTAACTGCTTGTCCGCGCGACTGGGAGGTAAACAAATCACTTTTGCTTTTGGCCCATGCATAATACGCAGAGTGAGGGGTGGCATGAGGAGGGACTATATGTAAAGGACCTCAGGTTTGTATAGTTAGGAAAAATGCAATTTTCGACAAATTGTCATTTTTACACCAAACCTCTCATAGTATTAGATCCCCTCGACTTGACAGCGAGTTACAAGGACGTCAACAAGAGACTCGTGTTGAAAGAACAAGTAGAGCTTATGCTCTTAAAAAAGGCGATAGAACCTGTTTCACCCCAAGAGAACCCGGGGTTCTACAATCGACTGTTCTTGGTACCCAAGAGCTCGGGAGGATGGAGACCCGTCCTGGACGTCAGTGCCCTGAACGCCTTCGTCGTGAAGACGAAATTCACGATGGAGACAACGCAATCAGTGCTGTCGGCGTTAAGACCGGGAGATTGGATGGTCTCATTAGACCTACAGGACGCTTATTTTCATGTCCCCATCCACCCGAGCTCTCGGAAGTACCTCAGGTTCTTATTCGAAGGAAAAGTATTCCAGTTCAGGGCTCTGTGCTTTGGTCTCAGCACGGCACCACAAATATTTACAGCAATTATGGCGAATGTAGCCAAATGGCTGCATGAAGGGGGGATCCGCATCTCACTTTATCTGGACGATTGGCTTCTGAGAGCCAGCTCCAAGAAGCAGTGTCTGGAGGACCTGGAAACTAGGATTAGTGGTGAACATGGAGAAGTCTCACTTGGAGCCTTCTCAATCGATCATTTATTTGGGAGTTCTGATGAACTCTCAGGATTTTCGGGCTTCTCCCTCCCAGGAGAGACAAGACCGATGCCTGACTCGGGTGCAGGAATTCCTGGGGAGACAACAATGTTCGGCGAGGGAATGGATGAGTCTTTTGGGGACCATTTCCTCGATCGAGCAGTTCGTCTCCCTGGGAAGACTGCACCTCAGACCTCTGCAATTTTACCTCAACAAGAATTGGAAAAGGAAGGAACAAAGACTTTCAGACACCTTCCCAATTTCAGCAGAGGTCAAAAAAGATTTGAAGTGGTGGCTGGATCCAGCGAAGCTGTGAGAGGTAGTCTCACTTCAACAAGTGAACCCACAGCTAATACTGTTCTCAGACGCATCCGACCTAGGCTGGGGAGCAACACTGGGGAACAGAGAGATTTCGGGGCGATGGAACGAGACCGAAAAAATGTGGCACATCAACAAGAAAGAGCTGATGGCAGCCTTTCTAGCTCTTCAGGCATTTGAGGAGTGTGTGTCAGGCAAAGTAGTGGAAATAAGCATGGACAACGTGACTGCTCTAGCGTATGTCAAAAAACAAGGAGGCACCCACTCCTTTTCCCAGAACGAAACAGCCAGGAATCTTTTGTTATGGGCAAAGGACAGAAATATCGTCCTCCGAACAAGATTTGTACAGGGAGAGCTGAATGTCAGAGCGGACCTTTTGAGCCGAAAGAACCAGGTCCTTCCGACGGAGTGGACTCTCAAGTTGGAGGTATGCAAAACTCTATGGGGGTTATGGGGTCAGCCCTCCATAGACTTGTTTGCGACCAACAAGACAAAAAGAATGCAGATGTTCTGCTCTCCGGTTCCAGACCCTCAAGCAGTGGCAGTAGACGCGTTCCTCATGGACTGGGAAGGGCTGGATCTGTACGCCTTCCCGCCTTTCAAAGTGTTGCACAAAGTGTTGAAGAAGTTCGCACAGTCCGAAGGAGCCAGAATGACCCTGATAGCCCCGTACTGGCTGACGCGAGACTGGTTCGCAGAGATGATGCAGTGGCTAGTGGAAGTTCCAAGAACCCTTCCGTGGCTTCCAGATCTGCTCAGACAACCCCACTTCAAACGGTATCACAAGAATACCCGCGCTCTGCATCTAACTGCCTTTCGAGTGTCAAAAAACTCCTTAGAGCTAGAGGCTTTTCGCGAGAGGCAGCTAAAGCTATCGCCGGATCGAGGAGGACGTCGACCATCAACGTCTACCAGTCGAAGTGGGAGGTATTTAGAAGCTGGTGCAAGGAGAAGAAGGTGTCCTCGTCCAACACGTCTGTGAGCCAGATCGCAGACTTCCTTCTTCACTTAAAACTTAAAGTAGGTCTAGCCACGACTACGATTAAGGGATATAGAAGCATGATGGCTTCAGTCTTTAGACATAGAGGACTGGACTTGTCTAGAGATCAGGACCTTCACGACCTAATTAGATCTTTTGACACTACGAAACAAAAGAGTGAACAACTACCAGGATGGAACCTGGACGTAGTGTTAAGGTTTTTGATGTCTGGCAAATTTGAACCAATCCAGGAAAGCTCTTTCAGGGACTTAACCAGAAAGACTTTTTCTGGTTGCTCTCGCTACTGCAAGGGGAGTAAGCGAGATTCAAGCTATGGACAAAAAAGTGGGAATTAGCAAATCCAAAGCGGTTTGTTCGACCACCTTAGGTTTCTTAGCCAAGAATAAGACACCAACCAATCCTTGGCCTAGATCTTTTACTATTCCCAGCCTTCGAGACTTTGTCCAGTGAGAGCCCTACAAGTTTACCTGCAGAGATGCAAAGATGTCAGGGGGACTTTTGACAACTTAAGGTGTTCCATCAAAGACCCCAAGAGGCCTATGTCAAAGAACTCTTTGGCCTTCTTTATTAGAAGTGTGATTCAGGAGGCACACATTGAGTGCAATGAAACGTTATACAAGGCTCTAAAGGTAAAAGCCCATGAAGTTCGAGCAGTCTCGATCAATGGCATTTAGAAAGAATCAGTCCCTAAAAGCCATTTTAGACGCAAGGTACTGGAGGAGCAGCTCCGTCTTTTCTTCATTCTATCTTAGACAGATAGAAACGGTCTATGAAGATTGCAGAACCCTTGGACCGTTCGTGGCCACTAGCTCGGTGATAGGTGAAGGAGTTGATGCCTCTAATCCTATATGTTAGGCCCTTGATGTTTTTATGGTTGTCTGTTGAAGGGTAGGGGAGACCTTCAACAGTCTAGAGTATACATGTGTTATTTCAATCACTTGTATGTAAGGATTGGATGGTTAGGTGGTCTATAGCCTGTTTAAGCCCATATCAAGGGCATAGGTGGTTTTATCGCATAGAGGTCACGTCCCGTCGACAAACCCCTTTGAGCTCGTCAGCTGCACAGGTCACATCCCTTAGCTGGAGCTCCTAAGGAGAGCAGACTAAAAGAGGCAGT
Organism: Macrobrachium nipponense; assembly: GCF_015104395.2. NCBI lineage: Eukaryota > Metazoa > Arthropoda > Malacostraca > Decapoda > Palaemonidae > Macrobrachium > Macrobrachium nipponense. The sequence goes on along the minus strand of NC_061109.1, from coordinate 17,888,803 downwards.
ACTTGTCAAGTCAGCTCCCTTATCAGGTAAGAATCATTAGTTACCTATCAAGTAGTTGTTTTACAACAATGTTGCTGTCTGACCCTCCTCCAAAGGTGTCAATCAGCTATGTATATAACTGCCAGGTCAGTTACATATTTAAAAATGACATTTTATTTTAAGATAAATTTTTAAATATACTTACCTGGCAGTTATATACAATTAGAGACCCACCCACCTCCCCTCAGGAGACTTGAGGGCGATAAAATCTGAGGTTTCCAGGTAACTATCTAGAGGGCGTACAGGTAACGATCACCTGACCGACAGTCGGCGATTGCCGCAAGTTTAGAAAAGTCTGTCGTGACGTCATGCTGTCAGAGAATATAGCTATGTATATAACTGCCAGGTAAGTATATTTAAAAATTTATCTTAAAATAAAAATGTTATATATCTGGGCAAGGACATGTGTCGCCCAGTGAAATCCCACCCTTTCTTGTCCCAAGCTTGGGTGCTATCTGCAGGAATGACGTCAGAGGCGCTAGCCGTAATGGTAGCGGGTAGTGGGCCTTAGATCGGCTCCTCAGTAGATGAGGGATATTGAAGAAGGATGAATCTAAATGGCAAAGGACCTCTGGTAGTGGTTTCACACGCCCCAGAAACCATACCGACACCTTAAATAAGGTGAGCGAGCCAGAATACTCTGGCATTTCCATATTAGCTTTTTTCTCTGGTATTATAGCAATATTTATACCTTAGAAATGTGTGCTAAAGGGACATTTCACTGGGCGACACAGGTCCTTGCCCAGAAATAGATTTTTCCTTTGTCAAAATCCCTTATATATATATATATATATATATATATATATATATATATATATATATATATATATATATATATATATATATATATGAATAACTTGATCACGAAGTATATAAAACGTGATGCTATGTGTAAATAAAGGTTTTTTTGCCACGAAGGAAAAAAATGAAAAAAAGAGTTGGCAAAAAAACCTATATAATATATATATATAATATAGATTATAAATATATTATATATACATTCATGTATATATATATATAATATAGATATCTATATATATAGAAGTATATATTATAATTATATAATATATATATTACTATATGAATTAATATATATAATATATAAGTTAATATATTGAATCTTATATGATATTATATAATAGATCTATTATATAAAATATAACATATTATATTGAAATATAATAAAATATCTATATGAAGATATCTAAATTATATTATTATGAATTATATATAAAATTATAATAATAGATATATCTTATGAATAATATATAGATGAATATATATAATATGAATCTATATATTATATATATATATTATATATATTATATATATATATATATATCTAATTATATGGAATCTATATATTTATGAATATGATAATATATATGAATATATATATATATATAATAATATATATTATATATAATATATATATAATAATATATAATATATATATAATATATATATGGGTTAATACTATTATATATATGTATTATATATATGTATATATCTATATATATTATGAATATAATCTATATGTATATATAATATATGTATATTATAGATATGTATATATTATTATTATATATATATCTATATATATATATATATATATATGTATCTATGATATATAATGTATATATAATATATATATATTATATATATATATATATATATATATGGTATTCCAGTGTATCACTCATTTATCTTCATTTTGAAACAAATTCGAAGTCTCCAGCACAATATTTTGATTTATGGTGAATTTTTGAAAATAACTTTTTCCTTCCCTCCGCGTGCAAATCTCCGAAATGTTTACGTCACATTCTAGTAATATTTGCTCCGTTTCATATTAGCCGTTATATAGAGTTTTATATATGAAAATGTGCGCAATTTCATGTAGAATACAACAAAAAATAATTGAAGGTTGTAGCTTTTCTTATTTTTGAAATATCGACATTCGGTCAACTTTGACTCAACCGAAATGGTCAAAAAACGCAATTGTAAGCTAAAACTCTTACAGTCTAGTAATATTCAATCATTTATCTTCATTTTGAAATAAATTTGAAGTCTCTAGCACAATATTTTGATTTATGGTGAATTTTTGAAAAAAAAACTTTTCCTTTCCCTCTGCCCGTGGATTCTATGCCGCAAATCTCCGAAATGCTTACGTCACATTCTCGTAATATTTGCTCCGTTTTATATTAGTCGTTTCATTGAGTTTTATTTATGAAAATGTTTGCAATTTCATGTAGAATGCAACAAAAAATAATTGAAGGTCGTAGCTTTTCTTATTTTTGAAATATTTGCTTATAAATCACAATAAATAGAAAAAAATTCGACGTTTGGTCAAATTTGGCTCGACCGAAATGGTCGAAAAACGCAATTGTAAGCTAAAATTCTTACAGTCTAGTAATTTTCAGTCATTTATCTTCATTTTGAAACAAATTCAAGTCTCTAGCACAATATTTCGATTTATGGTTAATTTTTGAAAAAAACTTTTCTTTTCCCTCCGCCCGCTGATTCTCCGCCGCAAATCTTCGAAATGCTTACTTCGCATTCTCGTAATACTTGCTCCGTTTCATATTAGGATTAGGCTTTTCATAGAGTTGTATATATGAAAATGTGCACAATTTTATGTAGAATAGAAAAAAAATAATTGAAGGCCTTAGCTTTTCTTATTTTCGAAATATTTGCATATAAATAAATAGAAAAAAATCAACGTTCAGTCAAATTTGACTCTACCGAAATGGATGAAAAACGCAATTGTAAGCTAAAACTCTTACAGTTTAGTAATATTCAATCATTTATCTTCATTTTGAAACAAATTCGAAGTCTCTAGCACAATATTTCGATTAATGGTGAATTTTTGAAAAAACTTTCAACTTCCCTCCGCGCGCGGATTCTCTGCCGCAAATCTTCGAAATGCTTACTTCGCATTCTCGTAATATTTGCTCTGTTTCATATTAGCCGTTTCATAGAGTTTTATATATGAAAATGTGTGCAATTTCATGTAGAATACAACAAAAATAATTGAAGGTCGTAGCTTTTCTCATTTTTGAAATATTTGCATATAAAAAACGAAAAATAAAAAAAAATTCGACATTCAGTCAACTTTAACTCAACTGAAATGGTCGAAAAATGCAATTGTAAGTTAAAACTCTTACAGTCTAGTAATATTCAATCATTTATCTTCATTTTGAAATACATTCGAAGTCTCTAGCACAATATTTCAATTAATGGTGAATTTTTGAAAAAAACCTTTTCCTTCCTTCCGCGCCCGGATTCTCCGCCGCAAATCTCCGAAATGCTTACTTCGCATTCTCGTAAATTTGCTCCGTTTCATATTAGCCGTTTCATAGAGTTTTAAAGTTGAAAATGTGCGCAATTTCATGTAGATTACAACAAAAAATAATTGAAGGTCGTAGCTTTTCTCATTTTTGAAATATTTGCATATAATGATAAATAAAAAAATTGACATTCGGTCAACTTTAACTCGACCGAAATGGTAAAAAAATGCAATTGTAAACTAAAACTCTTACAGTCTAGTAATATTTAATCATTTATCTTCATTTTGAAACAAATTTGAAGTCTCTAGGACAATATTTCGATTAATGGTGAATTTTTGAGAAAAACTTTTTTTCCTTCCCTCCGCGCGTAGATTCTCTGCCGCAAATCTCCGAAGTGTTTACTTTTTTTACTTCGCATTCTCGTAATATTTGCTCGCATTCTCGTAATATTTGCTCCGTTTCATATTAGCCGTTTCATAGAGTTTTATATATGGAAATGTGCACAATTTCATGTAGAATACAACAAAAAATAATTGAAATATTTGCATATAGATAATGATAAATAAAAAATTTGACATTCGGTCAACTTTAACTCGACCGAAATGGTCGAAAAATGCAATTGTAAGCTAAAAGTTCTTACAGTCTAGTAATATTCAATCATTTGTCTTCGTTTTGAAACAAATTCGAAGTCTCTAGAGCAATATTTCGATTTATGGTGAATTTTTGAAAAAAACATTTTTTTACGTTCGCACGTTACAAATTCGTGCATCATTTTGTGATAATATTTTCTCTGTGTTGCTTTGATCGTTTTACAATGTGTTATATACCAAAATGATTGCAATTTAGTGTACAATACAATGAAAAAAAATAACTGTAATCGTTTTGCTCACAGCGCGATTTTTATACAATTATATATGACATTTATTTTGGCGCTGTCATATATCCCAATATTTATATATCATAATGATATTTTTTCATTTATGATGGTTGCATACTAAACTTCAGGCAATGACAAAATAAGAAGCCAAAAATGAACTCTTAATCTTGAAAACTAAGCGTGCTGTGATTTAAAAAAAAAACATTTTTTCCGCTTTGGCGCTCACTCCCGAACCCCGCCGGCATATGGGAGACGATGTTTAAAATACCGCTTCGGCATTTAAGGGTTAATTTCTGCTGTTGTCATAGAGTCGTCGTCCTCCCCCTTGCCGCTACCAGAGAACTCTTCTTGAACGACGTTATGTTGCATGGCCTCTCTCCTTCAGGTCATCCGTCATAAGCTCCTCTTGGTGCTCCTCGAGAAGGTCATTGATGTCATCCTCGTCGACGACCAGCCCCATGGACTGGCTGAGTGCAACAATCTCATCAAGATCTGGTTGCGAATAAATTTCAGGATCGTCAACTGTTTCTGAATCTGCATCAGCTTCGCCCACGTCAAATCCCTCGAAGTCTGGGGCGGATGTGGCATCAGGTCAGAGTTTCCTCCACAAAGAACTCAAGATTCGCCTCGAAACTTCCTGCCAAGCTTGATCGATGAGTTGTATGCATAACACGATATCGAAATGCTCCTTCCAAAATTCACGCAAGGTGAGGTTTGTGGTATCGGTGATGTCGAAACATCTCTTGAAAAGATGTTTCGTATACAGCTTCTTGAAGTTCGATATCACTTGCTGGTCCATGGGCTGGAGGAGAGGGGTGGTGTTAGGCAGAAGTTAAAAAACCTTGATAACAGAATACTCCGCTAGGATAGCTTCCTCGAGGCCAGGAGGGTGGGCAGGGGCATTGTACAACACCAGCAGACATTTCAGAGGGAGGCGCTTCTCTTCCAAGAATTTCTTCACTGTCGAGCCGAAACACAGATCTACCCACTCGTTGAACAAAAGTCTCGTTACCCAAGCTTTCGCATTAGCCCTCCACATCACTGGAAGCTTCTCCTTTAGCAGAATGAAAGACAAGTAGGGGCTTCACCTTGCAATCCCCACTGGCGTTGGAACAAAGTGCGAACTTAAGCCTGTCTTTCATAGGCTTATGCCTGGGTAGCTTCTTCTCTGTGATGTACGTCCGACGAGGCATTTTTTTCCAAAAAAGGCCAGTCTCATCACAGTTGAAGACTTGCTGAGAACTGTAGCCTTCGTTGATCGTCATCTCGTCGAATGTCTTAGTAAAGGCTTCTGCCGCTTTCGTGTCCGAGTTGGCAGCCTCCCCATGCTGCACCTCTGAATGGATGCCAGTCCGTTTCCGGAATTTTTCAAACCACCCACGAGAAGCCTCGAAGTCTGGGGTTGGCGTTGATGTCCCTTCTCCTCTGTCGTCTTCGGCCTGGACAAACAAATCGCTGAAAATAGCGCTGGCCTTGTGGCAGATTGCGGTTTTGGTTATCGTATCACCAGAGGTTTTTTTGTCTTTTATCCATACAAGAAGCAGCCTCTCCATCTCATTGTGCACGTGGCTCCTCTTGTTGGACAAAATAGTCACGCCCTTGGAAGGTGTAGCTGCTTTGATGGCTTCCCTCTGCTTAAGTATGGTGCCTATCGTCGACAGATTTCTACCGTATTCCTTAGCGATCACACTCAACCACATGCCAGCCTCATACTTCTTGATAATCTCCATCTTTGTCTGCATAGAGAGCATCCTCTTCTTTCCGTAAACTTCAGCAACTTTCTTGGGACCCATGACTATACGTACGTAATTAAGTTAGTAATTAAGTTCTCACACAACACGATACAGTACAAAGCGAAATCACTAACACAAATTTACGTTAACAAACGAAATCATATATGAACGAACGAATTCCGCGTGTTTACGATAATGATGCTGCTACGGAGTGACCGAAGAACGTCTTTACGTAAATGTACGATGAGAGAGATGCTGACCAATAGGAGAGAAGGATCTAATGGCGGTGACTAGCATCAGGAACCAATGGGAGAGTGGGAGGATGGTGGCGAGTCTACTCGTTTGGCGGCGCACGAGTTTTAAAATTGTTCTTGGTGGTCCGGGCGAATCTTGAAACTTTACAGTAACAACCTTTCGCAACCTGAATTATTTTTGTATGCAGAGGCAAAAAAATCTTCATATTTGCTTTCATAGCTTGAATTTTTCGTAAGTTGGGACTTTCGTATGTCAGGGTTCCACTGTATGTTTTTAGCAGTCTGTTTTGATAATTTATGGAAGTTCATGCTTTGCGTGTGTGTTTTCATCAGGTCTTTTTTGTAAAAAAAAAAAAAAAAAAAAACACACAAATCATCAGGTCACTTACTTCCTCTCTGTACTTTTAAAGGTATGATGCAGTCATAGATGCCATAACAGACGACGGCCTTGTTGCAGTAAGCTTTGAGGGATATGGTAATTCAGATGTAACGAAATTGTCTATGTTAAAGGAAAGAGTGCCTGGAGAAAAAAGAGGCCAGCATCCAGCTTCTTTAGCGTCGGAATCTGATAGAAATAAGTAAGTACAGATTTTCTTTTTTATTTAAATGTCTCTGATAAAATAAATTTTCATTTAAAGAATTTCATAAGATATGGTAATATTAATTTTAATTTTTTAATACATACAACACGTATTAGTTTAAAATTTTTGTGTTTATCCCAGACTAGGAGACTGAACTCTAGATTTCTATTATCTCACACACTACATCTCACACTTCATTCCTTCGGCAGAATAAAAGTGACCCCTTCACAAGTGATATGAATGTGTGATCAGTTCTTTAGTGGTCAGAATAAAAGTGAACCCAGCTTAAGTATCAATGATAAAGGGTCCCTTCTTCAGTGGTCTGAATAAAAGTGACCTTTTTTTTTAAGGGACTAATACTAACAAAGTGTTCACAAAATTTTCACTTCTATGCACTGACAATCTCCTTGTTATTTCCAAGGTTAGGCTATTAACAGCAAGTGCATATCTAATTTTTTACAAAATTGGATTGGCAAATCTGGATGGTTAAGCTCTTGTAAGTTTTCAGTTGATTATTTTTTCCACTTGTTGCACCAAGTAATGTTTCCAGAGTGAGTAATTTTATGTGTACTACATGCTTTTTTTTTTTCTTTCACATCTCTCTATATGGACATAGAGAGAGAGAGAGAGAGAGAGAGAGAGAGAGAGAGAGAGAGAGAGAGAGAGAGAGAGAGAGAGAGAGAGAGAGTGTTTGTGATTTCGAGAGTTGAAGTCAGATCCAACTTTGGAATTATTTTGGAATTAGATACAAGGTGACAAATTGAGTTGGAATGGCCCACAGGAATGGTATATATGAAATGATGGATTGGATTACATCTTGGCTTATTTGGTAGGTACCCAGAAATCTTTTTTTTATTTATCTCCTTGCATTTCCTAGTGGAAAAGACACTCCGACCTTGAAAATGCACCTCAATTTTGACCAGGAGCTTTTCGAAAAGAAAATAAACCCAAAAATAAGATCCAAGAATAAATAATAATAATAATGTAAGAAGGCAGCCTATTCTTGCAATACCAATGGTGGTTTTTCCCAAATTCCTGCTGTTACTGCTATTTCTGATTTGCATCAGTTACTACTGCAGTGTGGGGTCTGTGGTGGGAGGTTGAAACCAACAAACTGTAGAACAGCGGTCGCCAACCAGTGGTCTGTGAAAAACTTTTGATGGTCAGCAGAAAAATTGGGACTTTATTTAAATTTTGTCTTCTTAATCCTCTTCAGACAACCCTGATACAAATTGCACAGAAGACAGAGCGAGGTGTTGCCAGTTTAGCATTTTTAAGGCTATATTTAGCATTTTAGGGAGGTTTAGCATTACAAATTTAGATCTCGGCTTCAAATAAAAATAGTAACGTCATTGGAGAAAAATTTAACAAACTTATTTCAAACAAACAAGAACAAATACCACACTGAAATGTGTAATACTTAAAAAACTTCAAATTTTCAATCTTTTGTATTAATTAAACTATAACTTTGTTAGTGAATTTCATATTAATAAAATAAAAGTTGCCCAATTATTATTATATAAATATATTTACCTTTTTAAAAATTTATGTTAGTGGTCCTCCAAGTTTAAAATTATACATGAGTGGTCCATGAAGTTCAAAAGGTTGGAGACTGCTGCTTTAGAAGCTTGTAGCAGGGAAGGTTGGAAGAAGCTTTTAACACAAAGATCGTGAACCACTGGTAGAAAATGAAAACTGATTCATGTTATTCTGACAGAAACTGGTTAAAAATTTAACAAAATTGAACATCTTTGTTTTAAATGTGTCCAGTCTTGGCCAAGTTGAAGATGCAAGTATAACTAAGTGTGTAGACTGGTAAATTTATTTTTGTGCAAATGTTATTGGCAGCCCATTAAATCATGTGCTGTTTCTAATTAGAATATTCCTTTGTATCATGGAAGATTTTCAAAGTAGGTAATTAATTCAGAATTATTTTTCTTCCCAGGAAAAAACAGGTTGAAGCACAACGTCAACAGGCAAGAAAAAGGAAACAGAAAAAACATGATAGACAAAAGTTAATAGAAGAGGCCCATGAAGCTGAGAAGGCCAAGTGGCTTGCATTCTCTACGAAAGTTAGGGGGGTGAGTATGTGGCAAGAGAATTACCTAATGTTGCTTGAATGTATCCATATGATACAGTATTTTGTTTGTTTTAAACCAGTGTCATCTAAGTGTAGTTAATCTCTGCTTATATATGATATAAAAGATTTTAGATTGATATTTCTGCATTGATCAAGTTTGGAAATATGGGGTGGGAGCATATTTAGGGATTGTCTGCAAATCGCTTAGATTCAGATTAAAGTGCCAGAGTAAGGAAGCGAACAAGCTTGACTAGTTTCTGTTAGTGGCTCCTAAACATTTTGTGGTTCTCTCTTCAGCAATGTTTAAGTAAGAATTACTTCTTATCTCACACATGGTTTTACATCCTATTTTTTAATGTATCTTTTCTCACATACATGGTTTTACATCCTATTCCTTAATTGTATCTTTTCCACTCAGCATGACTAGAAATTTCAGAAAAGGTGGAGATGTCGGCATTATCATCATCATTATCAATGTTTTATTTTGTTCCTTTATTATGTTGTCTGGTCCTATCACCATTATATTTCTCGATAGCATCTTACCAAATTTTATTACTTACCAGTTACATTGTTACGTTTTTAGATGTGATAAATTTTTTTATAATTCTCTTAATTTGATTGAGATATAAAGTACAGTTTAGTTAAGGCTAGAAAGTTATGTTAACTTAGATTTTATCTGTAGGATCTCTTGAAAATGGCTATACAGTATTGTGGTCTGAGTCACACCAAGTGGAACCAGTATATTAATTGAAGGGGTAGAGGGAGCATCGTCCCAATAATTCTTGTCGTACGAACTTCCTTTCTTTATAAGAAAATTTCTTCTCAAACTTACTGGCAAATGTCATGTAGTAGTTGAGAGGACCAAGCCTGCAAGAAGTAGGAAAGGAGATGTTATTGTTGGACAAGTTTCATGAGACTTAAAAATTTTTTATGTGACTTTGATTTGAAAAAAACAGTTTTACAGTACAAGCCACTAGTTATGAGCACTCGTTCTTTTAGGTAGTGGAGATGTGCCTTGTTACCTGATGGGTACATGCAACAGACTCCTCATTCTTAGCTTCACCAGTCACTCAAGGTACTGGCAAGAAACAGTGTCCATGGTGTCTTTGGATGTGTCACTTGTTAAAGGGAGGAGTTCTTTTTAACTTATAGGTTTTGAAATATATCTTTTATTAAACTTGCAAGTTACTAAGAATTGATTTCTGACTCCTCCCAGTTGTCAGCTACCACAAATGAACATACAAACACCCTAGCATTCAACATCTTGCCAGCCTACCACCTAAATAGCAGTGCAGTCATATGTATGATTGATTGGGTTATGATTTAACATGTTCGTTTTAATAATACTACCAAATACTCCTTAGAGGGGTACTGCCATCAGTGCACCTAATGTGGGGTACTTTAGGTTCTACTCAAGATCTTTGCTGTCACTTCAGCCCTTCCATTCCTTTTACTGTACAGGTGCACAATCCTTTATCCGAAATTCTAAAAACCGAAAACATTTTGTGGAGAGTCGAGTGTCATTTCATAAGGTTGGTAGTTTGGTGTGCTAACGGCTGATCCGAGTCATTTGGGTGTGTGCTGCTACTCAGATTATTTTCCTTACTAAGTCCCAGGAGCTGACCTTAGAAAACCCCAAGATTAAGAAAAGAAAAATCCCAAGATAATAAAATGACTAGAAGTTAAATCTCTCTCTCTCTCTCTCTCTCTCTCTTCTCTCTCTCTTCTCCTCTCTCTCTCGCTCTCTCTCTCTCTCTCTCTCTCTCTCTCTCTCTCTAATAGGTATTAGTACATATGCACTGTGAATCTCTGAACCAACAATTCTGCACTCAAAGTCATGAGGAGGAATTCATTCTATTCTTCAAGTAATCAGTAAAATGCATACACTGTTGAAACTACGAAATGTATTCACAAATACGTCAGTTCACAAATGCGTCATCGTTAACTTCATTTGAGCAAACCGTTCTTTGTGAGACGGAATACAGCTGTAATTTGATTGGCTGGGTGGTTGCCATGAAGGTCTATTAACCAATGACTGCCCTCTGCTCTTGTTCTATTTATAGACATGATGTAACGGCACTAAATTTGAACGTACTATTATTGTGATTATTTCACTGCTGATGGCACAAATTACTCCATAATTTGCTTTATATAATTATTTCTTCTTGTAAAAATAAATTTTTTAGC
>NC_061109.1:17840152-17877265 GCF_015104395.2 Macrobrachium nipponense | reverse complement strand
TTATATTCTAGTAATATTCAATCATTTACCTTTATTTTGCAATAAAATGACAATTTGTTCGAAAATTGCATTTTTCCTAACTATACAAACCTGAGGTCCTTTAACAATAGGAAGTAGCTAGCGGCAGCTGAACGGTCCGTAAGCTTCGAACAAGGGGAGGGAAGAACTGGTAAGTTAAACTGCTTGTCCCGAGATCGTCGCGCGGACAGGTAAACAAATCACTTTTGCTTTTGGCCCATGCAAAATACGCAGAGTGAGGGGTGGCATGAGGAGGGACTATATGTTAAAGGACCTCAGGTTTGTATAGTTAGGAAAAATGCAATTTTCGACAATTGTCATTTGTTCCGATACGTAATACAAACCCTCGGTCCTTTAAACAATAGGAAGACTCACTTCTTGGTGGGAGGAATCTGAGTCTTTTTGATGAACAGCACTGGTGTTCGTCATCCCTGGAATGCCTCCCTGGTCGTAAGAGCGAGGGAGGGATCCAAGCCTCTGTCGCCGATTGATCGGGGTGTGCACCGCAGGATCAATGGTCAGACCTCTGGGCCGAGTACTAAGAGAGAGGCAAGCGTATCTCTTTGTACCAGCATTGTAAGAACTTTTTCCTTTACATGAGCAAATGTAAAGTAATGGGTTTGTCTCCATGTCGGCATCCACTTTCTCCCCCTTGTTGGAGAAAGTGGTGGATATTTACTCCTATCTCTAGTTAAAGAGGTAGGATGGAGCTCTGTTGAATAGCTTACCTGCATCTGACTCCCTTCCAGCAAGGTAACGACCGTATCCCTCTGCCACAGGTAGAGGTAGAAAAAGATGGTGAAGAGAAGCCAGTCACTCTCTCATTCACGCATTCATTCTCCCAGTCATACCAGGAATCGATGCTGTTCTGCCTGCTCGGGTGCTGGGTAAGCTTACACAACGTGTTGAGCAGCCACCACAGGTCCCCAAGGAAAAAGTATCCAAGGACTTGTGGGCAATATCCCGAAGGTAGAAGGACGTGAAGGTAGTCTGGTTGGCCCAGACGCCTGCCTTCAGGACCTGCGCCATGGAGAAGTTCTTACGGAACGCTAAGGAGGTCCGATACCTCTGACTTCGTGGGCTCTCGGACGGAGCGTACGGATGTCGTCGCTACCAATCAGCTTCGTACGCTCTCCTGATCACCTCACGCAGCCAGAAAGAAAGCGTGTTCTTGGAGACTTCTTTCTTGGTAACAGTGCTAACGAAGAGGCGTCGACACTCAGGCCTGAGATGTCGAGTTCTCTTCAGATAGCGCCGTAGCGCCCTCACAGGACAAAGCAGCATCTCATCCGCATCATTATCGGTGAAGTCCAGGAGGGAGGGGATCGTTGAAAGACTCGAACCTGTCGTCACGGATCGACGGATTCTGAGTCTTAGCTACGAAGTTCGGGACGAAATCGAGCGTCACAGATCCCCAGCCTCTGGTATGTTTAACATCATAACGAAAGGCCATGTAGTTTCCCCTACTCTCTTCGCCGATGCCAGGGCCAGCAAGAAGAGGGTCTTGAGGTCAGATCCCTGTCTGACGACGACTCTCGGTGAGTGGCCTCGAAGGGTCTTCGAGTCAAACTCCTAAGTACGAGAGTCACATCCCACGCAGGGGGCCTGAGTTCCCTGGGTGGGCAAGACCTTTCGAAGCTCTCATTAGCAAGGATATCTCGAACGAATTCGAGATGTCCAGTCCCCTCAGTTTTAGGTACGAGATCCAGGGCGGCTCTATATCCCTTAACTGTGGGTACTGAGAGGAGCTTCTCTCGGCGAAGAAACACGAGGAAATCCGCTACCCTGCTGAAGAGTGGCTCTGAGAGAGACAGACCCTGTCTACGCACCAACCACAGAAGACGGCCCACTTCCCCTGGTACACAGCTGCAGAGGACTGTCGGACGTGTCCAGCCATCTCTGTTGGCTGCGCTACGAGAAAAGCCTCTCGTTCGCAAGAGATGGTGGATAACAGCCAGCCGTGAAGTTGAAGGGACTGGACTGCTTGTGGTACCGTTCTAACGTGTGGCTGGGCTAGAAGGTTGTGCCAAGTGGGTAGCTCTCTCGGTGCGTCCGCAAGAAGAGCCAGCAGGTTCCGGATACCAAACGGCTTGTGGTCGTTTGGGAGCCACCAGGATCATTCTGAGATTGGGAGTGACCAGCGCTCGACTGATCACTTTCCGAATCAGACAGAAGGGAGGAAAGGCGTAAGCGAAGAGGTTGTCCCAGGGGTGTTGGAGAGCGTCCTCTGCAGCTGCCCTCCCATGGGTCCGGCACAGCTGAAAAGAAAACCTGAAGTTTTCTGTTTGTGCCGGGTGGCGAACAGGTCTACGACCGGTCGCCCCCACAGGTTTGAAGAGCCTTTCCGCCACGTCTTGGTGTAGAGACCATTCGGTCCCTATCACCTGATCCCGACGGCTGAGCTTGTCTGCTACTACATTCCTCTTGCCTGGAATGTAGCGTGCTGACAGCTCTATCAAGTGAGCCGTGGCCCACTCGTGCACCTGCACCGTCAACTGATGGAGCGGAAGAGACACTGAGCCCCCCCTGCTTGTTGACATATGCCACTACTGTGGTGTGTCGCACATCAACACACATGAGTGTCCCACCAAGCGGTCCTGAAACTCTTGGAGAGCGTTGAATGCCGCCTTGAGTTCCAGGACATTGATGTGAATGGTGCTTCTCGTGATGGTCCCACACACCTGCAGTCAGCAACTCCTCCAGGTGTGCGCCCCATCCCTCGTCGATGCGTCTGAGAACAGAAGCATCTCCGGGGGGGGGAGTGCGTATGGGCACTCCTCTTAAGAGGTTTCTTGTCGTCGAGCCCCACCAGGCTAGGTCCTGCCTCACCTTGTCCGTGATAGCCACGGGAAAGTAAGGAGGATCCTTGGCCTGAGGACCAACTCTCCCTTAGTCTCCACTGGAGAGACCGTAGGTTGAAGACGCCCGTGAGGGACTAACTTCTCGAGTGACGACAGATGGCCGATCACGACTTTGCCATTGCTGTGCTGCCTGTTCCTGCCGAGACAGGAACCGGCCGCTGCCTCCCTGAATTTGCTGATACGCAAGTCTGCGGGAAAGACTTGCCCTGCTACCGTATCTATCAGCATGCCCAGGTACTTCATCTTCTGCTTGGGTTCGAGGTCGGACTTCTCGTAGTTTATCACGATCCCCAGATCGCGACAAAACTTGAGGAGTCGATCTCTGTCCTGTAGCAACCTGCGAGCGGAGCTCGCCAGGACTAGCCATCGTCGAGATACCTCAGAAGACGTATCCCGTTCGAATGGGCCCAAGCCGACACCAGAGTGAACACTCGCGTGAACACCTGTGGGGCGGTTGAGAGACCGAAACAAAGTGCCCTGAATTGGTACACCGTCCCGTCGAAGATGAAGCGGAGGTACTTTCTGGAGGACTGATGGATGGTGTTTTGAAAATACGCGTCCTTCAGGTCCACTGAAAGCATGAAATCGTTCCCCCTGATCGAGTCGAGCACTGAGCTGCCGACTCCATCGTGAACCGCGTCGTGCGAACAAAGCGGTTCAGGGGAGAGAGGTTCTATCACCGGACAGCCAGCCCCCCGATGCCTTCTCCACTAGGAAGAGGCGGCTGTTAAAAGCCCGGTGACTGGTCCTCCACGATTTCTACAGCTCGTTTCGCCAGCATGGGTCTTGATCTCCTGTCGAAGAGCGTTTTGTCCTTTGCTGATCCCCGATGGACATAGGTCTGTAGATGGACCGGTTTGGAGATGAGGGGGGGCCGAGACTCGAAGGGTAGTAGATACCCTCCCTCCCGAAGGACGTCTACTATCCAGTTCTCGGCGCCGTAGCGCTGCCAAGTCGCCCAATGGCTCGCCAGGCACCCCCCCCCACTTCCAGCAGCAGGTGAGGGGGAACGCCGTCCCTAGCGTTTCCCTCCTCGTTTCGACTTCTTTCCAGCACCTCCTCGGGGAAAGGAGGGCTGGGAGGAGGGCTGGTTGCGGCCTCCTCTAGCAGAAGTTGAAACAGCTGGAGTCTTCACACGGGGTTTGGACGGTGCAACCGTCTTCGCCGCCGTGGAAGCGCTAGCCAAGCTCTTTGGTTTGGCCGCAGTTACTCGAGATTGCCCAGAAACCTTCGAGACTGCCTGGTGGACTAAGCGGTCACTCTCGTCAGTGCGCCGCCGTTCCACCGCAGCGTCCACCATCTCTCCAGGAAAGAGAGCTGGGTGAACTCCTAAGAGGTCCATTTCGTAGCCCGAGTGCCGCCTCACGCCCGGCCCCTTTGGTTTGGTCACTCGGGTAAGGACTGCGTCCCTACGTCGAAGAACCAGTGGCCCACAGGTTAGCAGTCCTGATGGGCGAGGTAAGAGATTGCTCTTCCTCCAGACTGGCACAGTCTCCTGAAAGAAGCGTTGTCTTCGAGCAGAACTCCCGGAGCCGGCCGCTACTTTGGATATTGTGAGGGCCACAAATCCAACCAGGAAACTGCCTGGAATGCTGCCATAGCGGTAGATTCCAGGGCAAGTGCCTCCTGCTGCGAGAACCATAGGTTTCTCCGACAGGAGCTGCTGCAGGGACACACCTGGAGTCAGCCTCGCTAACTCCGGGTTAACCTGTTTCGGCAGTATCGGGTCTTCCGAAGGCACGTAAAATCGCCTCTGTCGCTGTAGAGGAGGAGCGCACTTAGAGGACCGTCCGGATTTTAGCGAGTCCTCCCGTCCTGGAGACTAGATTCTCCACCTGATCCAGGACCGAGTCCGCAAGCTCTGATCGTGGCAACCCCACCATCATTTTGGGCTCCCTCTTGGGACCCCAAAATGATTCGAGCCGGGACGTGGGCTCTGCTGGTGGTAGCGACGATCCTTCCGCAAGGTCATTATGCAGACGCATCAGCTTAATGACCTCTGCGAAGTTCCTCTGTATCTCAGGCGTTACAGCGTCTTGTGGAGTAGGACCGTCCAGTCCCTCCAGCAAGAGCATATCCCTCGATACTCCTTCTTCAGAAGGAGGAACAGCGACAGACCCCTGACGGTCCGCCTCCAACTACTTGCGCGTAACGTTCTGGTCGGTCCAATCGACCGTGCCTGAGGCCGTACGGCGTCAGCGCTGGGTCACGAGCGGCGCACCTCTCGTGATCGCTCCTCGGTACCTCGCTCCTCCCGGTATAGCCCGAGGAGGTTGAAGGTACGGGAGAGGCAGACCTGACGCTCCCCCCTCGCTCGCTGGCAGGACCAGCGTGCGTGGAGGGCTGCTGCTGATCGTCAACCCGCGGTGACGGTCGAGCAGCAGGCCTAGCCTTGCCGCTCGCCTGGGGCGATTGGCTCGGCTGAGAACATCGAGACCGATCTCTAGCGTCAGGCGAGCTGCCGCTGGTCAACCGTCTCCGCCCGGTCCCATCGGGAGCGGCGGACGGGTGACCTGCTAGGCTTCTCTGTCGCGTCGAGACCGGCCAGCGTCCTCTCGGCGCGTCAAACCGCTGGTACCAGCCGTGGCTGGTACCGGCGGCCGTGGGGACTCCTTCCTCGCCTCAACCCGTGGCCGGTCAGCGACCGTCACGTCAGCCCGAGCAGCCAGTTGATCGCTGCGAGAGCGTTCACTGGCCTGGCGAGAGTCGTGTGCACGACTCTCGCCAGTCTTCTGCTCCGCGCCGCTGTCTTGACGGCGAGCGAGCTCGGGCGTCAAAACTTTGGCTGGACGGTCCTCTTTGGAAGAGCGTCCACTCGGTGCTTCTCGCGAACGAGAAGCGGCCGCCGACGGAACCTGGTTTAGCGGCAGAACCGCTAGCTCCAGTGAGGACGCACCAGCCGAGGCTGGTGCACCTCTGGTCCCCGTCGACTTCTTCTTTGCAGAAGAAGCGACGGGCCCACCGTTCCCGAAGGAACAGGAGGACCAGCAGAAGAGCTCCCCAGCTCGCCTGTGCGAGCCGGCCCTTAGAAGATCCCGAAGGAGTCTTCTTAGGGGGGGAGGAGGCACCCTTCTTCTTCTTCGGCTGTTTAGCCTTAGAAGTCGAAGGGGCAGGAGAGGCAGCAGACGACGAAGAAGACGATGAAGACGACGACGACACCTTCTTCCTCTTCCTCTTCTTCTTCGCCAGGCTCCGCAGAACAGACGTCAGGTCTTCCATCCAGAGGGAGCCGGGGCAGTTGCCCGAAGCAACAGGGCCCGACTGCACCCTGTCCCGGAAAGACCTGAGACTGTGACAGCACCACCACAGCAGGCAAAGGAAAATCAGGAACAGGTCCCGGGAACAGCAGGAACGGCAGGAACATCTGAAAGAGAATGCCGATCTGAAAAGGAAAGAGTAGCTGGAACGGCAACAGGTACGGCAGGCACGGCAGGTACCACGGGAGAGCCAGGCGTCCTGTCGGCAGTCACCGTCATCCGTGGCACTGGCGGCAGGTCCAGGGGGGTACTCTTTGGGCAGCGGAAGTCCAGGGTCGGCAAAGCAAAGAATCCAGGTGGTGGTGGCACCGTCCTCTTTGGCACGGCAGCAATGGGTTTTTGTATAGCCGCCGTGGGTGTCACGACATTATATGGGGCGTATACACCAGATTGCGGTGGCATCTCATATGCTGGTGTCGTCACTGTGGTAGTAGTAGTGTCACCGCACCATGAGTGACCACTGCCGACCCCGCCAACCGTTGTAAGCAACCCCTGGATGCTGGGCACTCCCTGCAGTCCCAGCGACTCCCACACCTGTCCCAAGTCGTCCTTCGCTGATGGCACACCTGCGGAAGCAACAGTCGGTTAGTTGGAAGGGGCTTCCTCGAGCCTGGGGGGAGAACACCCCCCCCAGAGCGGATGGAAGACCCCGAGTACAGCTGTACGTCCGGGTAGCGGGCGCCCTCATCCACACTCGACGGATCGAGAGAGGAAAAGGACTCCGCTACCCCCCCCGCAGGGGAAAGCGCGAACGTGGGGGCTGGCCGGGGGGCAGGAAAGAGGACGAAGTGTCCGTTACCAAAGGAGTCACTGGACTTTCCGTGACTTCTTGGGCGGCCTAATTCTCTTCCTGCCCTCGTACAGCACCCACTGCGCCTCGGACCAATTCATACAAGTGACACAGGGCTCGTTGCGGGAGCACTCTCGCCCCCGACAACGAGTACAAACCTCGTGGGGGTCCACGTCAACAAATGACCTAAAACCTCCACATCTACGCCCCTCCAGCCCGGGACACACTCTACGGGCGACTGGAGGGCGCGGCGATATCTCCATTTCTTCCAATTCACTCATTGCAAGATCAATAAGAATTGTAAAAGTACTTACAGTCACTCCTGATTTATACAGAAAGAGAGCAAATACTCAAACTCAAAGCAACGCAAAGCGGGCAGAGCGATGACGAACACTTACCGTTCCTTCCACACACGGCCGAAACAAAAGTGATTTGTTTACCTACCCAGTCGTGCGGCGCCGCGACGATCGGACAAGCAGTTAACTACCGTTCTCCCCTTGTTCGAAGCTTACGACCGTTCCAGCTGCCGCTAGCTACTTCCTATTGTTAAAGGACCGAGGGTTTGTATTACGTATCGGAACAATTGGAAGTCTCTAGCACAATATTTAGATTTATGGTGAATTTATGAAAAAAAACTTTTCCTTACGTCCGCGCAGTAACTCTTCCGAAAAAATCATAAATTTTTTCGTCCCATTGTCGTAATGTTTGCACCATTTTAAATTTGCCGTTACATAAAGTTTTACATATGGAAATGTGTGGCAATTTCATGTAGAATACAACCTAAAAAACAACCCATGGTTGTAGCTTTTTATCAGTTTTGAAATATTTTTCATATGAATAACGATAAGTGCCAAAATATCAACCTTCGGTCAACTTTCACTTGACCGAAATGGTCAAAAATCGCAATTGTAAGCTAAAACTCTTACATTCTAGTAATATTCAATCATTTACCTTTATTTTGCAACAAATTAAATAGTCTCTAGCACAATATTTTGATTTATGGTAAATTTATGAAATAAACTTTTTCCTTACGTCCGCACTGTAACTCTTCCGAAAAAATCCTAAATTTTTTTGTTCGATTGTTGTAGTGTTTGCACCATTTTAAATAAGCCATTACATAAAGTTTTATATATGAAAATGTGCGCAATTTCATGTAGAATACAAAAAAAACAACCTATGGTTGTAGCTTTTATCAGTTTTGAAATATTTTCATATAAATAACGATAAATAGAAAAAATTCATCCTTCGGTCAACTTTAACTTGACCGAAATGGTCGAAAACTGCAATTGTAAGCTAATTTTTTTATTTATGGTGAATTTTTGAAAAAAAAGCTTCTTTTTTTTTATGCCTTGCGCCGTTACCAATTCATGCATCCATTTTGTGATAATATTTTCTCTGTGTTGCCTTGATCGTTTCACAATGTGTTATATACCACATTGATCGCAATTTAGTGTACAATACAACGAAAAAAATTAACTCGTTAGCTTTAACCGTTTTGCTCACAGCGCGATTTGTATACAATTATATATGACTTTTTCGCGCTGTCATATATCCCAATATTTATATATGATAATGATATCTTTTTTAATTTCTGAAGGTTGCATACTAAACTACAGGCAATGACAAAAAAAGGAGCCAAAAATGAACTCTTAATCTTGAAAACTAAGCGTGCTGTGATTTAAAAAAAAAAAACATTTTTTCCGCTTCGGCACTCACTCGCGAACGCCGCCGGCATACGGGAGAAGATTTTTAAAATACTGCTTCGGTGTTTAAGGGTTAACCGAGCAATTTCCAACTCATGCATACGTTCTTTTTCTCTTTCTTCCTGCTCATGCATACGTTCTTTCTCTCACTCTTCCTGCTGCATTTTCATTGCTTCTCTCGCTTGCTGCACTTCCCTCTAGCTGCTCTTTCCTCTCTCTCAGCCGCTCTTTCATCTCTCTCATACTTTTCTCTTTCTTTCCTTATAACATACTCACCGAGATCATTCCCCTCCAGACCTAGTAGCTTACCCGACTCGATACACTCTTTCACCATCTCACTCATTCTGGCTCTTTCTATATTCTCCCTGTTTCAAACTGTTACGGTGCCATTCTAAGCAAGGTCGCCACAATGTTACGAACCGACTAGAGGGGTCCGCTTCAGGCTCGATATTATTATAAACAAAAAGAATTCAACACCAACAGTTGAAACTGGGGATACAAATATAGAAAGAAACACTAACACAACAAAGGTTTATTTACAAGCTTACTAACAAAAGATAAATGCAGAATGGTGTCTCCTATTTACATAAAAAAGGTAAAATCTTACACTGCATGAGCTGGGGGAACAGTGAGGTAATGAAAGTACTTGCCGACCAGTTTTGCAACTTGAAACGATGACTTCACAAAAGGAGAACTCTAATTGTAGACGCCTTCTTGCCTCCTTATTGAAGAAAATAATGCCTACTCTTGATACTTGAAGGGCGGAGGAAACTCCCACAAAACTCTAGCAGAACATTTCTTCTCTGAAGTCTTGTTCAACATCGAATAACTCGTCGTCCCCTCCTGAACGACGCCACTTGACCAGAATTCGACCAATTCTCGAGCGAATTTTCCTGTCTGATCCTTCATTAGTTCCTTCTCTTATCTCTCTCTGACGATCTCTGCTGCTGATCTCTCACTGATAATCTGATCTGTGGCTCTTACTGATGATCTCTTACTCTGTGACTAACTGATGATCTGCCTTCTCCTACTTCGTCCGTCGTATTTATACGGCATCCTGGGGGCGGGGTCTGCGGCGAACGTCACAGACTCCCGAGATTACCGGAACGATTTAGAAGTTTCTCGACGAAGTATTGCATCAGAAGACACCTACGTTCATATTCCAATCCACCAGAACTCAAAAGAGATTTCTGCAATTCGTCTTCAAGAACAAAGTCTATCAGTTTAGAGCAATGTGTTTCAGACTTTTGACCGCCCCACAAGTGTTCACTCGAGTCCTAGCTCCCATTATGAAATGGTTACATCTAATTGGGATAAGAATATCCCTATACTTAGACGATTGGCTTCTTCGGTCACAAACAAAGAAGTGCATGGAGGACCTACAGAAAACTCTATCATTAGCTCAGGAATTAGGACTTTCTAATGAACCAGCGAAAGTCAGTTACTCTCATGTCAGGAGCTAGTCTATTTGGGGATGAGGATAGACTCGGCGAGTTTTTCGGGCTTTTCCATCCTCACAAAGAGTTGGATCCCGTGCTTACAGAAGGTGGGAGCAAATTTCTAGTCCTTCAGAAATACTCAGCAAAGGAATGAATGAGAAACAGTTCATGACACTGGGGAGACTGCATATGAGGAATCCACACTTCTTCCTCAGGGCAAACTGGAACAATAAGAAAATTTCCGGACTTAAGGAAGTCTCTTCTACTGCTGAGCCCCAACCTAGTGTCCTTTTCAGACGTGTCAGATTAAGGTTTGGGAGCGATACTAGGGAATAAGGAAGTATCAGGGACTTGGAATGGTGCAACAGAAACAGTGGCATATAAATCAGAAGGAATTAACTGCCATCCACTGGGAGTTGTTAGATTTTGCAGATGAGGTCTGCAACAAAGTGGTGGTGGTCCATTCGGACAGTACGACAGTACTCCTCGTACTAAGACAAGGAGGAACCCACTCGTTTTCTCTTTGCGAGACGGCAAGAACCCTGTTGTTATGGGCGAATCAGAACCAAACCAGATCAATAACATGGTTTGTTCAGGGGAAACTCAATGTCTCCTTCTGACAAAGTGGATGATGAACCCAGGGTGTGCCTCGATCTATGGAAACTTTGGGGTTGGGGCAAACCATACTAGATCCTGTTTGCCACAGCAAGAAACTACCGTCTCCCTCTTTACTGTTCACCAGCCCCAGACCCGAAAGCATAGGCAATGCAAGCAATGCTTTTGGTTGGACTGGTCAAACAAGGACTTGTATGCATTTCCTCCAATCAGGATGGTGAGAGAAGTCGTCAACAAATTCAGGTCTCACCACAACTCAATGACTCTCATTGCTCCATTCTGCCACCACAAGAATGGTTTCCAGATCTACCAGATCTCCTGGTGGACTGGATAAGATTACTTCCACAGAAAACTGATCTACTCAGACAGCCCCCCTTCAGAAGGTTCCATCAAGGGCTGTCCACTCTGTCCCTGACCGCTTACAGACTGACCGATGACTTACGATGCGAAAGGTTTTTCCAAACCAAGCAGCAAGACCTATTGCTCAACGCAGAAGAAAATCTTCAAGTGATGTCTAACAGGGAACGTGGACAGTTTTTTTTTTAGAGCCTGGTGTAAAGAACATAACATTTCATCTTCTAAGACATCTATAAGTGGAGAAATAGCAGATTTCCTGTTACATTTGAGACAGCTAGGAACCTGTCTACCTCGACTATCAAAGGATATAAGGCAATGCTGGGATCAATTTTTAAATAGATGATTGGATGTATCGACAAACAGAGATCTTTTGGATCTCATTAAATCCTTTGACAGAGAAAAGCCTAAAGGTTCGAAGATCGTATCTTGAAACCTAGATATAGTCCTGAAATGGCTGTCAGAACCCCCCCGCCCCCCGTTCAAGCCATTGTGCAGTGCATCATTGAGAAATTTGACAGGAAAGACCCTATTCCTGGTAGCCTTGTCTACAGCAAAATGGGTGAGTGAACTACGTTCCATGGACAAGAGAATGGATTTGCTCAGGGTAATGCGGTATGCGCACTAACCTAGGGGTTTTTAGTAAAAAACGAGACTCCTTCCAAGCCGTGGCCTCGTTCTTTCATTATTAAAAATCTGATGGACTTAGTAGGACAAGAAGACGAGAGCTTACTGTGTTCCGGTGAGAGCTCTAAAATGTTATCTCACAAAGGACAAAAATTAGGGGCTCATCTGATCATTTATGGTATTCTGTAAAGAATCCTTGCCCAATGTCTACAAATGCCCTGGCGTTTTCCATATGTAATATTATTGCAGAGGCTCATTCCCAAGTGAAAGAAACATTTTTAATACACTAAAAGTGAAGGCTCACAAATTGAGAGCAGTGGCTACGTCACTTTCCTTTAAACATAACCTCTCTTTGGATTCGATTATAAAAGCAACATATCAGAAATGCAAATCAGTGTTTGCCTCTCATTACCTGCAAGAAATCGAAACGGTTTATGAAAATTGCAGTACCCTGGGTCTGCATTTAGCGGCTGGCACAGCATTGGGTAAGAGTGTGTAGGAAGTTATTCCTTCCTATTCTAGTCTCTTCGCCTTGAATAAGGTTGATGAGTTTTAAGGGGAGCCTGGAGGTACCATTGTTGTACTAGGAGTACCCTTCAGTCAAGTTTATAGTTCTATATGAATTTTATTATAATTTTGGAGGTGATATATTTTTACTCTGGTAAATATGATATTGTATGGTACTGCGCAGGGCATCTTTTGGCTGATCATGCTAGCCATGGACTATTCCTTAGCTGCATGGATCCCACTAAGTAGAGAACGACTCCTGGCTATACTGCCATGTCCCTATGAGGCAAGATGAGCATCTTTCAGAGGCAGTAATCATCTGTTCAGCCCTCTTAACAGGTAAGGAACCAATAAGCATTCTCATGGATGCTAGCACTAAGTACATATTTTACATTCATTAATTTTAAAAGATATGTGCATATCCATGTATCCCACCTCCTATAATGTGGGTTTCAGCTATGTAACTACTTGGTAAGTTGCATACATAAAATAGACATTTCTACAATAAAATAAGATTTTTATGTATACTTACCAAGTAGTTACATGATCAAAGCCATCCCTCCTCCTCTCACATGGATAGTAGGGCAGAACAACTGAATTTTGTGTGGTGTTGTCACTAACCGGGGGGGGGGGGGGGGGGGGGGGGGGGGGGGGGGGGGGGGGGGGGGGGGGGGGTGGGGGGGGGGGGGGGGGGGGGGTGTCACCTGACCAAAACAAACTAGCACTACTGCGAATTTCAAAATTCTAGCTGCCAATGAATTTAGAAACTATAGCTTTGTAACTACTTGGTAAGTATACATAAAATCTTATTTTATTATAAAAATGTCACATTAGTGGTAATTCAGCTTTCTCTTTAACCAAAAGGCCAAGGAGCAATACAAGAAAGTATGCTAGATTCACAGTACTGCATACAATAAACCCAAATCCACCAACATAACATTTCAAATTTCTCACATTTAGTATCAATACTAATGACTTACCCATACAATGGTTTATTTTTAATATATCCAATCTAATCAAATATGCTGCAACTTCTCAAAATTTTTTATTTTAAATAAATATACTGGAAACAATGTGGTTCTACAAAATTTCTTTCAAGTATTTATTGCTTATGTGCTGTTTGCTGAAAGTTGGAAAATCACTATATAGATTTGCTTTTCTAAATTCACAGTATTCAGACTGAGTCTTGTGGGTTATTCACCAAATAATCCACGGGTCAGAAAAGTGTGACTCCAATGCTTCCCTTGTGGAATGAACACCACAAAAACATATCTGTTGATTTAAATCTGTTTTGTTAATTTTAAGATTTACTATTCCACAATGCCTGCCAGTCACTGAAATTATGGACTTGAGTAACAACAGCAAAACACTGACATGAATAGGTACATTTGATCTAGTCATAGTAACCTTCAGGCTTTACTGCTTTATCAAACATCCACATGTCTTTAATCCCTGTATGTGCAGGGACCCATATTTTTTTGGCATTTATATTAGCTCAATACAATTTGGGGAATGAAAACTTTGTATGAATATAATTTATAATTAAAAGGCATCATTAATATTTGGGCTGGCTGATCAGCAAGAGGTTTAGTAACAAAAAGAAAGTATTATGTCATGCAAATCAATTAACTGCATAAACATATACAGTATGCCTAAATATCATATTGTTATAGTGCCAACCCTCGGGTGTTTTGACTAAAATTCTCAATTTACTCGGCGGCAAGAAAAAACTCAGTACAGTGTTTGTTACAGTGGTACCTCGAGATACGAAAGGCTCAACTTACGAAAAACTCAAGATACGAAAGCAAATACAGGCGGTCCCCGGGTTACAACGGGTCCGGCTTACGACGTTCCGAGGTTACGACGCTTTTTCTTAAATATTCATTGAATGACACTTGTTCCGAGGTTACGACGCTAACGCTTCTGACACTCCTAGTTAACGACGCTTTTAAAAAACGCATACTATGATAAGAATCCTTTATAGTTTAGCACAGTATATTAATAAAAATAAGTTTCTGGGCTCAGCTCGTGTCGCTGCGCGAAATATCCTTTAATCTATTATTTCTAGGGTAAATGTACTAACACATACCAGAGAATAAATAAATAAAGAAAAAGGTCAGTATAACTGACTCGCTCACCCTCCAAGAGGGTGTCGGTATGAACACTATGGCGAGTGAGACCACTACCACGAGCCAAATGCCAATAGAATTCTCCCACTACAAAATCCCCCCAAGAGGAGAGCCGACCCACAGAGTGGGCAGCAACTACTACTACTACTCCATCCCATGCTGCCGACTGCTGCGCCTCTGGTGGCCATCCTTTTCAGTTAGCGCACACGATACACCACGTGCCCCCTTTTTTACTCGTGTTTTTTGTGCCCTTTTCTTTGGATTTATTTACCATGGAGCGTGCAGCCATTGCAGCAGCTAAGTTAAGTACTCAGTGTTTTATTGCTATTTGGTTTTTTTCCGGCCCTGAGCCCGTATTTGCCGTTTTTTAGGTATAAATACGAACTCTAGGTCGGAAGCATGGCAGCATGGTTCTGCCTCGTGGTGGGTTCGTTCTTGGTCGCCCATACCCAGAACATCCCCTTACTTAAGTACGCTCTATTTTAATTATCCGCTTTGTTTAGGGTACGGTCTACACGGTTTTGTCATGCATGCATGTCTTTTACCTTATGTAGGCTCCTTCCATCCAGACCCTAGCCACGGCTCTTAGTATCGGCCTCGGCTAGCTTTGAGTGGTAGACTTGCCTTCGGGTTAGTCGTACACTCCTGGATTTTTTCTCCTACTATGTTCTTTTCTTTCTTTCATTATTATTCATTTGAATTATTTATATGATATTTGTTTAGGTTAGTTAGGCGTCTGGCTTGCTTAGCCTAGGTTATGGCCCATAGGGCCTATATGCTACCGCTCTTCAGTTCGGTTGCTTCCCGATAGCATCTCTCTGATCAGTTGGTTATGTTTCTAGGCTTAGTTGTCTATTGTTTTGTTCTTACCGCCCCGTGGTCACTACGTGATCACGAGGCAGCCAGACGCCTGTCCAGTCACCTTCCCCCCCTCCCGCTCTTCTATAGAGTCTGGGGGGTTGGGTCGGTCTGCCCATGCTCGCTCCGCATACCCGAGCCTGCCTCCCCTCTCTCCCCCCAGGCGGAGGGAGTAGAGGGACGGACAGACCCAGACTGGACTCGACCTCTCCGGCTTCTCGGTCCGGCCGGATGGTAAGTGGGGGGTGGGGGGGGGGGGGACTGGCCTTTTCCCCCCTCCGTTGCTACCCCCGTCGCTCCGTGCTAGCCGAGTCTGTATGTCCTCTCGCTCTTTCCCACCTTACTAGGGCCTCCTTTACCACCGGAGACCTGGCATCCAGCGGAAGGTGCTAGTCCACCCAGCAGGGTGGACCGGAGCATACAGTTGGTCCCTTCTAACCACTCCGTCTCGCTGAGTTACAAACACTCCGCCACGCACTCACTGGACTTAGTCCGGTACGTTCGAGTTTTTAGGTTTAAGATCTATTATGTTAAACTAGTAAGTTTATCTTAAGTACCTTAAACCATCCCCCCTCCCTTACCTGTCTCACCGGATCTCTCCGGGGTTATAGCCTATTCAGGCGATAAGGGAGGGGTTATGCCCAAATTTTTTCCGAGCTCCGGCATGCAACGGAGTTCTTCTGTCCTTTAGCCTGTAAGTGATAGTCTTTAAGATACTCATGTGTCTTTTCACTTACAGACCACCAACTGTGAGCATCCGGGATGCGCCGCCACACTTCAAGACCCATGTGGACACGAAGTTTGGGCCGGTCCCATGCTCCATGCGCGACTCCGCACGGGGACATCCAGGTCTGGTACCACGAGACGTGTACCATCTGTTACGATCTGGTGAGCCAGCTCTTAGACGGGGTAAGTATTCCAACTCCGGTAACTGGTCCTCATTTGTTATAGTGCTTAAGTTTTTACATTAATCACCCTAACTTAAGATAAAATTCAGGGGGTCTTATAGCCCCTATAATTTTAAGTTAAGCTTTAAATTGGTTTTAGTTTTAAGTTATTCTTAAAATCTAATCAATACCCTCTCTTCCAGGCTCCGGCTGTGAGGGATACCGCACTGGCAACCCTGCGGGCCTGGGTCGGCGGTTTTGGGAAGAACGCCGCCAAGGGTATGCCCTACATCCTTGAGAAGAGGTTGGCGGTACTAATCTTCCCCGGAGGCAAGGCTACAGGCTACGTCGACCCAGCAGAGGCGGCCCCGACTATCGCTTTCATCCAGCAACAGCTGGCTGCCTCGTTGACGGACCAAGGCCAGGACATCTCCTCGGAAGTCGCGACGCTTGATATTAATGTGGAACCTATGGTTATGGTGTAGACGACCTGTTGGTCGCGGTAGGTACGTTGGACACCCAAGGGATGCCCTTGGGTGCAACTGGATCTTCTACCCCTGCAAAACCTCTCCCATCCTTCCAAGGCTTTACAGGTAATGAACTATATACCTTCTCCTGACGCTTCAGTTAGACCAAGGTCAAGGGTCAAGCAGTGAAAACCTTGACGAAGACGTCGTCGTCGTCTAAGAAGACGGCTTCGGCGTCATCTTCTTCTCGTAAGTCTCCGGCTAGAAACCCCGGGAGCAGAGAGATCTAAAGCTTCTGGTCCGGCTCTAAGTCCTCTAAGAGTAGATCCTCCAGGAGAGATCTCACACTCCAGCGGAGTCGTCAGTTCCGCTACCCTTGGTTCCGGTTCAGAGCCACCCTTCCACCTCCGCAGCAGCTCCGGCCTTGGACTCCAAACGCTGGTCTGTTACAACAAGTGGGCGATCTGGTTGGGTCTCTGAAAAACAGCATGGAACAAATGATCTCTCGGTTGTCTGATAGGATTTACCTCTCAGGACAAACATTATAGCCGGACTGAGCCAAGCTCCTCTAGCCTCTCCTCCACCTTTCAGCACAGTGGAGCCCAACTACCCCCGTATGACTCTCTACCTCCGTTCTCAATGACAACCCTTGGAGAGATAGCGTCATTACGCCCCCTTCCAAGACGGGCTTATCTCTATCCCGGAATGTGGAACTCGAGGATTGAGGACTTCGAGTTCTACCCGGAAGACCTTCAGCCTCCGTTCATTCGGCTACGCCAGGCTCACCGCCTCTGCCATGACTCGGGATGATGAATAAAGTACCAAAAGAGACAGTCCTCTATTCACGTGACCAGGCTCAGAGTGAATGGCTCAGGTGTCTAGAGGACATGGATTGTTCCAACACGAAAAAATCCAACCTTTTAAGAGTCCGTTTACGATCTTTTACGATGGAAGAGAGTACCCCGCCCCTCCCTTTCTTGACAAAGATCGCGACAACTACTATTCCAGCAGCCAGAAGGGGGGGGATTCCATGCCTCAACTGAAGGAAGCAGATCCTACGTCTCCTTTACTTCCTTCAGCCGGTGAATTGTGGGAAGATTTACCCAACACCTTCTCAGCTGGCAAACTCAAACCCAGACTGTGCTATGGAGCAGTTTTGGTGAGAAGCTACCTAGGCTTCCGGATAGCCTTATTCAGGCAGAATTCGATGCCAAATCGCGGTTAGCCTGTCTATTAATTCCATGGCTATGACCGAGGTGGCTACCATTGCCTATGGGTCGGAGCCACTCTTTAAGCTTCTTACCAAATCTTTGACTCAAACGGTGCAGTCGGATATGTTTGAGTTCGCCACTGCTAGGACGAATTGTAGGAAACATGACCTACAAGAAGCAACAATTCGGCACGAGCCGAATAAGTTGCTTACGTCAAGCATCTGGGGAGCAGACCTCTTCCCAGAAGCGATGGTGAAGGAGGTTCAGTCAGAGCTACGAGATTGAACCAAAGCCTTAAAGACCGTTGGGGTCTTACGGCCAAGAGACGACAGGATCAAGCCGGTAAGGTAAGGCTCAAAGGAAACCTAGACGTTTTCCAGCCCTACCAGAAGAAGCAGCCACGCTTTTCTCAGCAAGTTCCGGCTGTTCCCTTGGTGCAAACAGCCCAACCTTCCACCTCAAAGGCTCAGTCGCAGCCGATTTATGTTATCTCCCCTCAGCCTCAGCCCTCCAAATCTTACGCCCTCTCTCCAGCCTACAACCAGGTCTTCGAGGGTCAAGCTTCACAGAAGTATGACCGCTTGGGTAAGGGAGGCAGAGGTAAGCGATCCTTTCGTGATGGAGAGGATCGGGAGGTCCCTTTAATAGGGGGAAAACATTTCAGGGAGGCCGAGGAGGCTACCAGAACCAATGAGGATTTTCAGGTAGGAGGGAGGCTGTTTCACTTTCGCCACCGGTGTAACTTCAGCAAGTGGCTCAGAGCATTGTGTCAAAAGGCCTGGGTTGGAGCTGGTTAGCGAAGCCCACCCCCATCCAGACCTTTTCCGCCAACTTCCTTCCAAGGAATTGACGGAGTATGCGGAGGATCTCCGTTCAGAAAGGAGCTATAGCGAGAGTCAAAAGGTTAAAATTTCAAGGACGCTTGTTCAGCGTGCCAAAGAAAGGCTCACAAAAAAGAAGGGTAATCTTAGACTTGTCCCGCTTAAACTTAGCCATTCGCTGCGACAAGTTCAAGATGCTCACGATCTCGCAGGTGCGGACCTTACTTCCCCATGGGGCCGCCTCACCACCTCTATCGATCTTACAGACGCTTACTATCATATCCCTATTGCAAGACACTTCCGTCCGTATCTGGGCTTCAAGATAGGAGACCAGACATTCTCCCTTCAAGGTAGTTTCCTTTCGGGCTCAACGTAGCACCCAGGGTGTTTACGAAGCTGGCGGAAGTAGTAGTTCAACAACTAAGATCGCAAGGGGTTATGGTAGTAGCGTATCTCGACGATTGGTTGATCTGGGCTCAACAGTCGAGGAATGCAACAGAGCAACACTGAAAGTGATTCAGTTCCTGGAATATCTAGGCTTCAAGATAAACAGGACCAAGTCAAGACTCACTCCAGAGTCAAACTTTCAGTGGCTAGGCATTCAATGGAATCTATCCTCCCATACTCTGTCGATTCCATCAACCAAGAGGAAAGAAATAGCGAAGTCAGTCAAGCAATTTCTGAGTCACAACTGGCATCAAGAAGAACTCAGGAAAGGATCCTGGGTTCACTCCAGTTTGCATCAGTGACGAACATCCTAATGAAAGCCAAACTGAAAGACCTAACCAGAATCTGGCGCTCACGAGCAAATGTCAGGTCCAGGGACAAATTATCCTCAGTCCCTCTGATTCTAAAGAATCGACTCGGCCGTGGGCGAAAGTCAAGAACTTGTCGGTGTCAGTGCCCCTTCGTATTTCCTCCACCAGGGATCACCATCCACACGGACGCTTCATTAAGCGGTTGGGGAGGATATTCCCAGTTCAAGAAGGTTCAAGGAACGTGGTCACCTCAGTTCCGTCAGTTTCCATATAAACGTACTGGAAGCAATGGCAGTGTTCTTGACTCTAAAAAGGTTACGTCCGCCAAAGTACTCCCCACATAAAGCTAGTCTGGACAGCGCAGTGGTAGTACATTGTATAAACAGAGGAGGCTCCAAATCACGTCATCTAAAATCATGTCATGGTAGCCGTCTTCTCCCTGGCGGACAAGTTTCAGTTGGCATCTCTCCTCCACTCATATAGCTGGAGTGGAGAAACGTCATAGCAGATGCTCTATCCCGATCAGTACCTCTAGAGTCGGAATGGTCACTGGACAACAGTTCGTTCCAACGGATTCTTCAGAGAGTTCCAGGTCTACAAGTGGATCTCTTCGCATCTCAAGCGAACCACAAACTCCCATGTTATGTGGCCCCCAACATGGACCCTCTGGCCTATGCCACGGACGCCCTGGCTCTAGACTGGAACAACTGGGAGAAGATTTATGTCTTTCCTCCAGTGAATCTTCTCATGAAGGTGTTAAACAAACTCAGGACATTCAAGGGTCAAGTGGCTCTAGTAGCCCCAGACTGGCCGAAGAGCAATTGGTACCCTCTAATTCTGGAACTGGGTCTTCGCCCTCTTCGGATCCCCAATCCAGGCTCTCCCAGTCAGTACAAACGAAGACTGTGTTCGCTTCCTCAGGGATTCTCAAAACCCTAACTTTATGGATTTCATGAAGTTTGCAGCGAAAAGGGATGCGAATATTGACCCTCAAAATATTCTCTTCTTGGAATCCGATAAAAGGGATTCAACTTTGAGACAGTATGATGCTGCTGTCAAAAAGTTAGCAACCTTCCTGAGAGAATCAGATATTAGGATCATGACAATCAATTCGGCTATATCCTTTTTCAGATCCTTATTTGAAAAAGGCTTAGCAGCTGGCACGATTACGACAAACAAGTCAGCCTTGAAAAAGATTTTTCAATTTGGTTTCAACATAGACTTGACAGATTCCTACTTCTCGTCTATCCCAAGGCGTGTGCTAGACTTAGACCTTCTGTAAGGCCTACGTCAGTATCATGGTTCTTAAACGATGTTCTAAAGCTGGCTTCAGAAACCAATAATGACACATGCTCGTTTTATAATGCTCTTAAGAAAAACTCTATTTTTATTAAGCTTGGCCTCAGGAGCTAGAAAATTTCAGAAACTGTCGGCTTTATCCAGAGATCCGGATCATATTCAGTTCCTTCCCACAGGGGAAGTGCTACTTTCTCCGGAACGTATGCTTTATAGCTAAGAATGAAGATCCTTTGATGATGAGGTGGGAACCATGGAAGGTACTACCCCTTCCACAAGATTGTATCTCTTTGCCCAGTTTCAACCTTAAGAGCCTTTCTGTCTAGGACCTCCTCATCCCCTCATCGGGTCCTCTCTTTAAGAGAGAAAAAGGTGGTACTTTATCTATTAAAGGCATCAGGCAACAAATCCTGTACTTCATTAAACAAGCCAATCCTGACTCTTTCCCAAAAGCACATGATGTCAGGGCAGTAGCCACTCAATTACTATTTCCAAACATATGAACTTCGATGAGTTGAAAAAGTATACTGGATGGAAATCGCCGACAGTGTTCAAACGTCATTACTTAAAGTCCTTGGAAGCTCTGAAAATTTTCAGCAGTAGCAGCGGGTAACATAGTTTATTTTCCCCTGACTCCACCTAATCTTTAGTAGAAGATCCAGTCCTCCTTTCTACCTGCCTCACCCACAGTTCGTCTATTCCTGCCTTGTTCATCTACGGTCACCTTGTGTCTTAGCTGCTTTTATGATGATGTGGTGGTGTCCCTTATTTTTTTGCTAGGGCACTCACAATTGATTATGGATATTGATCTCTTGGATGTAATCTCCCTTATTTTTATGCTAGGGGATACATCTTATTTGTAATGTTACGGGTTTTGTATTTAATTAAGTTTATATACATTCCTTATATATTATTATTGTTGAGTTTGTTTTGTTCAACTTTATTATGTTAATTGCTCTGGATTTCTGATACATAGCTTTACACAGATACCAGTTTTGGTACATATATGCCATATTACTCCTGTATATATGTAAATTACCTTAAGTTAAGAAATATTATTATATTAAGTTTAATTTAAGCAATATTTCTATTTTGTATCATTGTGTATATGTATCCTTTATTAGCAATTATATTCTTTTATTTTTATTTTACCTTTTATTTGAGACCTCCTTTTATTTTGTTCTTTTGTTTTGTTTACAATCTTGTGCTATTTCTCTGGTACGATTTCGCGCAGCGACACGAGCTGAGCCCAGAAAAGGGATTTTGACGTAAGGAAAAATCTATTTCTGGGCGATTGGCTCGTGTCGCCAGCGAAATCCCGCCCTAACCCATCCATCGCCCAAGATTGCTGCTAACTTCAGGATGGCCACCAGAGGCGCAGCAGTCGGCAGCATGGGATGGAGTAGTAGTAGTAGTTGCTGCCCACTCTGTGGGTCGGCTCTCCTCTTGGGGGGTATTTTGTAGTGGAGAATTCTATTGGCATTTGGCTCGTGGTAGTGGTCTCACTCGCCATAGTGTTCATACCGACACCCTCTTGGAGGTGAGCGAGTCAGTTATACTGACCTTTTTCTTTATTTATTTATTCTCTGGTATGTGTTAGTACATTTACCCTAGAAATAATAGATTAAGGATATTTTCGCTGGCGACACGAGCCAATCGCCCAGAAATAGATTTTTCCTTACGTCAAAATCCCTTTTTTGGTTAGATTACAACAAAAATTTTGAGGTTATGATGATTTTCGACACTTTTTATGTCGTATTTTTTTTTTATTTTTTTAGTGACGCCTCATATGCGAAACTAGTTTACGAGCGAATGAATACACTAGCTTGGGATGCGCAGTTTGTAACAGTCCAAAAGCGCAAAAAATGAAAAAATCATTGCTTGTTTCCAGTATACATTATTAACAAAACTAAGTTTCTGGTTAGATTACAACGCAAATTCCAAGGTTACGACGGTTTTTTATGCCTTTTAATGATACCTCATACGCACAACTAGTTTCTGAGCGGAGGGCGCATAAATTAATTTATGCTATTAAACTGTATGGTAACCATAGTCAAGGATAAGGAACGCATTCTCAAACAGTATACATATCCTTTAATACGAAACAGCAAAATATCATTGAAACATTATTTCACTTAAAGAATTCATTTATACTCTACTTAGACTTGGATATAAAAACCATAGTTTCTCTCTCTCTCTCTTCTCTCTCTCTCTCTCTCTCTCTCTCTCTCTCTCTCTCTCTCTCTCTCTCTCTTTGTATTTTCCGACAAAAATAATCACTAATTAGTGTATTTTGATGTTTGTTTTATTTTCATACTAAATACATTTTTATATAATACAAAAAATGATTTACTAATTTTCAAATATTAATTTGATTATACTGTATTAGTAGTTTTAATATTGTTTTAATGCTATCACATAATAAAAATAATAATTCTCTCTCTCTCCTCTCTCTCTCTCTCTCTCTCTCTCTCTTCTCTCTCTCTCTCTCTCTCTCTCTACTACAAAGATGTAGTTTTTAGTATAGAAATAAATGATGATTTACTATTTTCAAATATTAATATTAATTATTTATACAGCAATAATATCAATTCATTAAAGAAAATACCATAGTGGATTAGTAAGATTTTAGCTTATATTTAAAAAATTATGGAAGAATGAAGGAAATCCCAGTCTTCTTCCAGTAACCTTTTCTCGAGATGCAGGTACTAAACTGTCAGCTATATATCAAGTTCTGTGACAGCCAGGGGGGGGGGAAGGGGGAATGCTCGATGAAATTCCCCCCCCCCCCCCTTCCTCTCTCTCTCTTCTTCTCTCTCTCATCTCTCTTCCTCCATCTCTCTCCTCTCTCTCGATCCTCATCCTCTCTCTCTCCTCTCTCATTTACTGAATACTCGAGATTTTTTATGTACTTGTACTATTTGTTTTTAATACTTTCAAATAATAATAATAATAATAATAATAATAACAATAATAACTGTAATTACAAAATTCATATGTGATAGTATTTTAAAGAAATACAATACGTACTAATCTATCCATGTCACTTTTAATTAAGGTTAACTTTCTCTCTCTCTCTCTCTCTCTCTCTTTTGCCACACAAGATAATAATGTCATAGTGGTAACTCCCTCCCTCTCTTTTGCTGGAAGCGTTATAAGTATTTTTTGAGAGAACAGAGAGAGATAAACACTCTCTCTCTCTCTCTCTCTCTTTTACCGAGATGAAAGAATTTTTATGGTACTAGTATGTAAAATGTTTATTGATAATTTCAGTTATTTAATACTAATAATAATAATAATAATAATAATAATAATATAATAATAATAATAATATAAAACTTTAAGGTACAAAAATTCCATAATGGTCGTATTTTGAGAGATGAAAATGACCTTTCCAATATTTCACTTGTAGGATAATTCCTCTTTCTTACTGAGATGAGAGAATTTTTATGGTAGATGCACGTGTTTATTATATTTTTCAAATAATAATAATAATAATAATAATAATAATAATAATAATAATAATAGAAGTAGTAATAATCGATAACTAATTTCAAAGAAAATTCTTCCCTTTGTCTTTTTCTGTATCAATTTCCCTACCTCATAACTCCAGTGACACTCGGAGCTTAACAATGCCATCCAATGGTCAACGAATTTAATGGTTTTATGTAATCTCTCTCTCTCTCTCTCTCTCTCTTGTATTTTAATGAAAATATACAGTAATTTGTGAATACACAGTGTTGCACATGAAAAAAGTAAATTAGTGATAATTTTAGAGATACGGCCCTAAGAAAAATTGTAAATTAGTGAAATTTTCCCTGTGGACATGTTTTCAAGAACGTTGTTCCGTCTTACGACGATTTTCAGGTTACGACGCGTCTTAAGAACGGAACCCCCGTCGTAACCCGGGGACTGCCTGTACAAAAATTTTTGCGGCTCTACATACGAAAATTGTTCAAGATATGAAAGGTTGTTGCTATAAAGTCCGAGATTCGCCCGGACCACCGATAACAATTTTAAAACTCGCGCGCCGCCAACTGAGTACTCGCCACCATCCTCCCGCTCTCCGATTGGTTCCTGATGCTAGTCACCGCCATAGGATCCTTCTCTCCTATTGGTCAGCATCTCTCCCATGATCCCATGATGCATCTACGTAGCGGCGCATAATTACGTACAGTATAAACGTAGTCATGGGTCCCAAGAAAGTTGAAGTTCACGGAAAGAAGAGGATGCTTTCTTTGGAGACAAAGATGGAGATAATTAAAAAGTATGAAGCTGGTACGCGATTGAGTGTGATCGCCAAGGAATACGGCCGAAATCCGATGACAAGAGGCACCATCCTTAAACAGAAGGATGTCATCAAAGCAGCTACACCTTCCAAGGGCATCACTATTTTGTCCAGCAAGAGGACCCACGTGCACGATGAAATGGAAAGACTGCTTCTTGTCTGGATAAAAGACAAAGAAATCGCTGGCGATACGATAACGGAGACGGCAATCTGCCACAAGGCCAGCGCTATTTTCGTCGATTTGATTGCCCAGGCCAAAGACAACGGAGGAGAAGGGACATCGACGCCAACCCCAGACTTCAAGGCCTCTCATGGGTGGTTTGAAAAATTCCGTAAATGGACTGGCATCCATTCGGTGGTGTGGCATGGGGAGGTGGCCAGCTCGGACAAAAAAGCGGCCGAAGCCTTTATTAAGACGTTCAATGAGATGACTCTCAACGAAGGCTACAGTTCTCAGCAAGTCTTCAACTGTGATGAGACTGGCCTTTTTTGGAAAAAAATGCGTCGTCGGACGTAAATCACGCAGGAAGAGAAGAAGCTACCCGGGCATAAGCCTATGAAAGACAGGCTTACGCTCGCACTTTGTTCCAACGCCAGTGGGGATTGCAAGGTGAAGCCCCTACTTGTCTATCATTCCGAGACTCCTCGAGCCTTCAAGGCCTACAAAGTGCTAAAGGAGAAGCTTCCAGTGATGTGGAGGGCTAATGTGAAAGCCTGGGTAACGAGACTTTTGTTCACCAAGTGGGTAAATCTGTGTTTCGCCCCGACAGTGAAGAAATTCTTGGAAGAGAAGCGCCTCCCTCTGAAATGTCTGCTGTTGTTGGACAATGCCCCTACTCACCCTCCTGGCCTCGAGGAAGATATCCTAGCTGAGTATTCGTTTATCAAGGTTCTTTATCTTCCGCCTAACACCACCCCTCTCCTCCAGCCCATGGACCAGCAAGTGACACCGAACTTCAAAAAGCTGTATACGAAACATCTTTTTTCAAGAGATGTTTCGCGACATCACCGATACCACAAACCTCACCTTGCGTGAATTTTGGAAGGAGCATTTCGATGTTGTGACATGCATCCGACTCATCAACCAAGCTTGGCAGGAGGTTTCGAGGTGAACCTTGAATTCCTCGTGGAGGAAACTCTGGCCTGATGCCGTAACCGCCCGAGACTTCGAGGGATTCGACGTGGGCGAAGCTGGTGCTGCAGCTTCTGGAACAGTCGACGATCCTGAAACTGTTTCGCAACCAGATCTTGACAAGATCGTTGCACTCAGCAAGTCCATGGGGCTGGTCGTCGACGAGGACGACATCAATGACCTTCTCGAGGAGCACCAAGAGCAGCTTACGACGGATGACCTGAAGGAGTTGGAGGCCATGCAACATAACGTCGTTCAAGAAGAGTTCTCTAGCAGCGTCGAGGAGGAGGACAACAACTCTATGACAACAGCAGAAATTAACCCTTAAGCGCCGAAGCAGTATTTTAAAAATCATCTCCCATATGCCGGCAGCGTTCGCGAGTGAGTGCCGAAGCGGAAAAATGTTTTTTTTTTTTTTTTTTTTTTTAAATCAAACACAGCACGCTTAGTTTTCAAGATTAAAGAGTTTCCAATTTTTGGCTCCTTTTTTTGTCATTGCCTCAAGTTTAGTATGCAACCATCATAAATGAAAAAAATATCATTATCATATATAAATACTATTGGGATATATGACAGCGCAAAAAAAATTTCATATATAATTATATACAAATCGCGCTGTGAGCAAAACGGTTACAGGTAACGAGATAATTTTTTTTTGTGTGTTGTACACTAAATTGCAATCATTTTGGTATATAACACATTGTAAAACAATTAAGGCAACATAGAGAAAATATTATCACAAAATTATGCGTGGAATTCGTAGTTGCGGACTAAAAAAAAGCAGTTT
The DNA here is from genome assembly GCF_015104395.2 of Macrobrachium nipponense. NCBI lineage: Eukaryota > Metazoa > Arthropoda > Malacostraca > Decapoda > Palaemonidae > Macrobrachium > Macrobrachium nipponense. Next base: position 17,850,460 of record NC_061109.1, on the reverse strand, counting down.
CAAAAAATTTCACACCTTAAATCGAAAATATTGTGTTAGAGACTTCACATTTGTTGCAAAATGAAGGTAATTGATTGAATATTACTAGACTGTAAGTGTTGAAGCTTACAATTGCAGTTTTCTACCATTTCAGTCGAGTTAAAGTTGACCGAAGGACGAATTTTTTCTATTTATCGTTATTTATATGAAAATATTTCAAAACTGATAAAAGCTACAACCATGGTTTGTTTTTTGCTGTATTCTACATGAAATTGCACACATTTTCATATATAAAAATTGATGTAACGATTAATTTAAAATGGTGCAAACATTACGACAATCAGACGAAAAAATGTATGATTTTTTCGGAAGAGTTACCGAGCGGACGTAAGGAAAAAGTTTATTTCATAAATTTACCATAAATCGAAATATTGTGCTATAGACTATCAATTGTTGCAAAATAAAGGTAAATGATTGAATACTTTACTAGAATGTAATAGTTTTTAGCTTACAATTTCGTTTTTTTTAAACCATTTTTTATTTCGGTCACGTCAAAGTTGACCAAAGGTTGAAATTTTGGCAGATCGTTATTTATATGAAAATATTTCAAAACTGACAAAAGCTACAACCATAGGTTGTTTTTTGTTGTATTCTACATGAAATTGCGCACATTTTCATATATAAAACTTTATGAAATGGCTAATTTAAAATGGTGCAAACATTACGACAATCGGACGAAAAAATTTTTGATTTTTTTCGGAAGAGTTAATGCGGGGACGTAAAGAAAATGTTTTTTTTTTACATAAATTTACCATAAATCGAAATATTGTGCTAGAGACTTCCAATTTGTTGCAAAATAAAGGTAAATGATTGAATATTACTAGAATGTAAGAGTTTTAGCTTACAATTGCGTTTTTTTACCATTTCGGTCGAGTCAAAGTTGACCGTAGGTTGATATTTTGGCACTTATTGTTATTTATATGAAAATATTTCAAAACTGACAAAAGCTACAACCATGGGTAATTTTTAGTTGTATTCTAATGAAATTGCACACATTTCCATATGTAAAACTTATGTAACGGCTATTAAAATGGTGCAAACATTACGACAATCGGGACGAAAACAAAAAATTTTTGGTTCTGATTTTTTCCGAAGTTTAGCCGCGCGGATGTAAGGAAAAAAAGTTTTTATCATAAATTCACCATAAATCTAAATATTGTGCTAGAGACTTCCAATTTGTTGCAAAATGAAGGTAAATGACTGAGTATTACTAGAATATAAGAGTTTTAGCTTACAATTGCGTTTTTTTACTTTCGTTAGAGTCAAAGTTGACCGAAGGTTGAAATTTTGGCACTTATCGTTATTTATATGAAAATATCTCAAAACTGATAAAAGCTACAACCATGAGTTGTTTTTCGTTGTATTCTATATGAAATTTTGCACATTTTCATATATAATACTCCATGTAACGGCTAATATAAAATGGTGCAAAAATGATGTCAAAGTGACGAAATAATTTCAGAGATGTGTCGCTGATGCTTTTTAGTGTGAGAAGAAAGAAATTCACGCTTGTGCGCCTGGGTAACGATTGTGCAAGACAAAAAACAAAGCTTGATCCGTGAGCTCCCAGCATGATTCAAAAATTTTTGTTTTTGCCTAGTAGGCCTATAACTATTTTTCCGCGAATTCTTAAAAAAACTTTTTTATATCGACGTACCATACGTCCAATCGGCACCCAACAGACTAATTTATATCAACGCAATGTTTATACGGTCCAAATTAGCGTTTAAAGGGTTAAGGATGCTCTAGCTGCTTTTCATAAGGTGCAATCATTCGTAGAAAAGACACCCCGATAAGGCTTACACAGGTCGTATGCTTGCACAGTTCGATGACGTTTGCCTGAGTCGTTTCAGGAACTTGTGAAAAGCAGGCAGAAGCAATCTTCCTTGGATAGTTGTTTTTTAAAGAGGCCTTTAGTAGGAGTAAGAAAAAGGAAGAACCAAGTGATACTACGAAAAAACAGAAAGTTTGAAAGTGGTTGAATTGAATTTTGAATTAAAAAAAAAAAAAAAAAAAAAAATTGAAATTTTGATAGAGAGAGAGAGAGAGAGAGAGAGAGAGAGAGAGAGAGGAGAGAGAAATATTTCTAGGACAATTTGTATTTTTCATAGCTACAAACCTGAGGTCTTAACAATAGGATAATTTCTAGCGCCTAGCTGGATCCGGTAAAAAAGTAGATGAAAGCAAGGAATCTTATGGTATCTGGCAACGCATGCATAGATTGGGTGAAGAGTGGTCAAACGCCGAACATCTACGCCAGTCTTTCCCAACTCAGGATGACTTGACAAAAAGAGGGGCAGCTAGAGGCGGGCAGTATAACGTTAAGACCTCAGGTTTGTAGCTATGAAAAATACAAATTGTCTTAAAAAATTTGTCATTTGTTCATACGCTTGAACAAAACCCTCGGTCTTAAACAAAAAAAAATAGGATAGACTCATACTTGGAGGGAGGTATAAGACATCCTAGACCGGCTGGGGGCTTCCTACCCGCCAGTCCAAAGCTTCTCAAAGAAATAGTTCTTAGAGAGGGACTGAAGCCCATTGAGAAGCTAGATACACTAAAATCTAACCACTCAGAACCTGAGTGACATACAATGATATATGGGATAACCATTGTATAGGAAACCAAAGAAAAACTGTGACTGTCCAATAAACAAACCAGGGCACTAGGGTTTGTAGTACTCCCGACTCCTCCTTGCCCAGGAGCGGAGCCTATGCTACTAAATAGTGGGTAAGATATTGAATACTGCACGACCACACTACCAGTATGACTACCTCACTCACCTGTATCAGACCAGTCCAGCAAATGACGTGCAATTCCTTAAAACCACCAGAAGGTAGAAGGAAAGGTACAAGAGAAAGAAGGGGGCCAGCCACTTAACTCATTCTCTCATCCACACAATCATCTTAGGTAAGATACAAAGGTGCCCCGTTAAGGGCAACTATGAGTTACACAACCTGTTAGGCAGCCACCACAGGACCCAGGGAAAATGTGTCCATAGATCTGTGGGCAACATCCTTAAGATAGAAAGAGGTGAATGTGGACTGGCGTAACCAAGTACCAGCGCTCAGTACTCTATACACAGCCAAGTTCTTTTTGAAAGCCAGAGATGGACCAATACCCCTAACGTCATGTGCTCTAGCCTGCACAGACGTGGCGATGGAATCATCAAGAGTCAAGTATGCCTGTCTGATGACTTCCCGTATCCAAAAAGAGATAGTATTCTTAGACACCTTTCTTCGTACGGCCTGTACTGACAAAAAGCCTGCGGCAGCCTGGTCTAAGGTGCTGAGTCCTATTAAGATAGTAATGCAGGGCCTGGAAAGGGCACAACAAAAGCTCTTGAGCATCACCACCCACAAACTCAGTCCGTGAGGGAATGGAGAACGAAGCGAACCTGTCATCATGCACCGAGGGATTTTGGGTCTTGGCCACGAACTCCGGAACAAATTCGAAGGACACTGACTTCCAACCCCTGGTGTACTTCACCTCATAACTCAGGCCGTGGAGCTCTCCTACCCTTTTGGAAGATGCCAAAGCGAAAAGGAAAACTGTCTTAAGCGTCAGGTTCCTATTAGATGAGCGGCACAAGGGCTCATATGGGCTCTTAGTCAAGCTCTCAAGCACCAAGGAAACATCCCACGTTGGGGGCTTGAGCTCTCTAAGAGAAGACGACTGCTCAAACCCCTTAACTAGCCGGGAAAGTTCCCAGGAAAAGGAGACGTCAATACCCTTCAGGCCTAACACCAAACTCAGAGCTGCCCTGTAGCCTCTAATAGCACACACAGACAAACGTTTCTTGTCTCTGAGGAAGGTTAAAAAGTCTGCTATTTGCTGAATAGAAGTCGCGAGTGGAGAAAAACCCCGTTTACGACACCAATCACAGTAGATCGCCCATTTGCCTTGGTAAACTGCAGAGGTTGACTTCTTAAGACTGCTGGACATGTGCCCAGCTTATTTCTGAGAAAAGCCTCTCTCTCGGAGGAGATAGTTGATAGCCTCCAACCGTGAAGAGACAGGGATTCTACTGACTGTTGGAACCTTTCTGCATGGGGCTGACACAGATGCCGCCAAGGTGGAATCGATTTCCCTCGGAATCTCCGACAACAACAATAGCAGATCTGGAAACCACTCTGCCTGAGGCCACAGAGGGGCCACCAGAGTCATTCTGAGACCCTGTGAACCCAACAGCCTGTTCAGAACCTGACGGATCAAACAAAACAGAGGGAAGGCATACACCTCCAGGTTGTCCCATGGATGTTGGAATGCGTCTTCTGCCAATGCCAAGGGATCTGGGACCACTGAACAGAACACTTCCAGCTTCCTGTTGTAACGTGTCGCGAAAAGGTCCAGCATGGGTCTCCCCCAAATCTGGAAAAGCCTGTCCGCCACCACTTGATGAAGGGACCACTCTGTGCTTAAGATCTGATCACTGCGACTGAGTTTGTCTGCGACCACGTTCCGTTTCCCTGGGATATACCTGGCTGAAAGCTCTACCGAATTGCTGATTGCCCACTGGTGAAGCTCGACGGTCAAGGCATGAAGCTGCTGAGAAACTAGGGCTCCCTGTTTGTTCACGTAGGCTACCACCATGGTGTTGTCCGACATGAGAACGGAACAGTCACGAGTGACCCTCTACCATCCCCCACCCGAAAACTTCCTTCAAGACCACAGGGAAAAAGCCCGCCTTCAACTCCCAAGCAACGTTGATATGCTGCTGCTTGTCCTCTAAACCCCAAACGGCTGAAGCGATGAGGCCGCCTAAGTGTGCGCCCCAACCTGCAAGGGAGGCAGTGCCGGAGGAGGAACAGAAGGAAAGTCGCGGATGGGAGAGAACGCAGAGGGACGCCCTTCAATAGATTCTGGTCGTCCAGCCACCAACGAAGGTCTTCTCTCACTTTCAAAGACAGTAGGACCATAAACAGGGGAGAGAGCCCCGCTGGAGACCAGAATTCCCCCAGTCTCCATTGCAGAGACCGAAGATGAAGACGCCCATGAGGGACCAGCTTCTCCAGGGAAGATAGCACACCCAGAAGAACCTGCCACTGATGAGCTGACTGATACGACTTTGAGAGGAAGTTGCGCGGCACAGCCCGCAACTTCTCCAATCTCTGATCCGACAGGAAAACTCTCGCCACTGTCGTATCGATGACCATGCCCAGGTAGAGACTTTTCCTGGTTGACTTATATGCCCAGGTCCAGACAGAACCGAAGAAGACGATCCCTGTCTTGCAGCAGCTTTTCCCTGGAAACTGCCAAGACCAACCAATCATCGAGGTACCTCAGCAAACGGATCCCCTAAGCATGGGCCCAACTTGACACGAGAGAGAAGACTCTTGTGAACACTTGAGGGGCTGTGGTCAACCCGAAGCACAAGACTTTGAACTCTAAGATCTTGTCCGCCAGAGAGAAGCGAAGGAACTTCCTGGACGTGGGATGCGTCCTTCAAGTCCTATCGACAGCATGAAGTCACCTTCCCTCACGGCTGCCGCCACGAGCGTGGGGTCTCCATCTTGAACCGTGTCTTCCTGATGAAGCGATTCAAGGTGGATAAGTCGATCACAGGCCTCCATCCTCCCGATGCCTTGAGCACCAAGGAGATGTGACTGTAAAACCCTGGGGACGGACGCACTACTTCCGCTATCGCATCCTTGTCCAGCACCTCCTCCTGAAGAGCCAAGAACTTCAGAGAATCTGGGGGATACGTCTTCCTGAGCTGCGGCTTGTCCGACAGAGGAGGAGAGAAGTCGAATGGCAACAGGTATCCCACCCGAAGGACATTTACCACCCACTTCTCCGCCCCATAACACTGCCACTTGGCCCAATGGCCAGCCAGGCACCCCCCACCCGTGGCACAGGAGAGGGAGAGGCGCCCAAACTACTGACGGCCCCCTTGACCTCTGCTCCTAGGGCCTCTTCTTGGTTTAAAGGAACGAGAGCGAAAGGGGCGTTGATCCTGAGACTTGGGCTGTGACGAACGGGAAGGCCCTGGCCCTGCTAAACTCGAGGTCCTTGATGGCCTACCAGGGGACGATCTCTTCCATTGCTGGGGACCGGGGGAGGAGGGGGGGGGCCAAACGTCTCCGAGAGCGGGGCTCTGATTTAGACAAAGCCTGGTGCACCAGACGGTCCTTGGTGTCAGCCCGACGTTGGTCTATCGCATTGTCGAGTTCGGTCCGTGGAAACAAAAATTGCGATTCTAACAGGTCACCGTTCCTCAAGGCCAGCAAAGACTTGGTGTCGAGCGACCTCTCCATCCTAGACAAAGCCGCGTCCCTCCTAACCAGAAGAAGATTAGCCCATAAATTGGCACTGAGGTGAGCCAAATAAGAAAACGCCTTGCCCCCAGATTGCAAAAGACTGGCACGGGAGGCGGCACTCACCAAACCATCAGAGGACCTGTCAGAAGCTATCTTGGCAATCACCAAGAAACCGTCTACAACATGGAGGCCGCCATGGATTCCAAGGCTAAGGCGTCTTGCGGAGATAAGGACGGAGCCACTGACCTCACCTGTTCCAAAGTCAAACCCGGCTTCAGGCAAATGACGTCTGGGTTAAGGTGGCGTGACAACAAAAATGCAGAGCTCGTAGCATAGTACTTCCTATGTCTTGTGAGAGGTGGGGGTTAACCTTCTACAAGACCGACTGAATGTGCCCTGACAACGGCAGCTGGAGAGATGATTTGGGGTCCTGAGCAGCTCCCACCAAGGCTTCCAAGCAAGGAGGAGTGTAAGACGAGCGATCCTGAGTCCTACTTTCCAAATTGTTGAACCCACGAATGAGATCAACAACCTCCGAAAAGGAAGACAAAAACTCCTGCGTGTCCCATTCTTCCTGCTCTGGCACCGGCGACTGACGACGAAAAGGATGTGTAGGCTCCTCTAATGAGTTTTCTTCACCAAATTTCACAGAAGGGTTAGTAGGCAAACACTCTGAAATCTCTACCAGCCTATCTGGGCTGGGTCCAAGCGTACATGAGATGGGGGGTAAACTCGATAACTCGAGATTGACGGAGAATCCCTTATAGCGGAAAACTTGGAAGCTAGGAAACATTCCGGCTGCACCACCTCCATGCTCACTACCTTCGACCTCTTGACAGGCGCCTTCAGGTCTTTACGGCGACAAATAGGCCTGGGAGAAGAAGGAGTACTACCATCACGTGCACAGACGGGGGAGGTTGCAACACGCTCGCAATGTGCAAGGACGGTTTTTTTTTTTTTTTTTTTTTTTGCACATACGAGGTTCGGCGGCGAAGCAACCCCTGCAGAACACACATCACTAACACTGCCCGAAACCACAGCACTCTCGGGAACACGTCCGTGCTGTTCCTCCCTCAGTGGCAAAGGAAGGGCAAGGTCCTTAGCCTTCCAATGCCTAATACGCCCACAAGGCATAGAGGGGGAAGAGGGAGAGGGAGACAGCACCAGCTTCTTATGCGCACTCTTCTCAGAAGGCGGGGACAAAGCAACATGTTTCCTACCAGTCCTCCCAACTGATAAGGCAGCCAACTTCACATCTAAAACAGAGTCCAGCCTCTGAAGCACCGCCTGGCATATGAGCTCGGACTGATGTGCCAGAGTAGGCTCCGAAGACAAGGAAGGGAGATGTTTCATTATGGCTGAGAGAGGCGGCTCGGAGGCGACTGGAAGATACGTCATATATGAGGGTGATGTCACAAGCGGTGGTGACGTCACGACCTTCCCTCTGAGCGAGGGGGAAAGAGACGCCACTGGCGGAGGAATACACAAAGATGGGCTCAGTGACGACAACAACGGGGCTGACGCCGCAGCATCACTCCGAGACAAGGCGGCGGCAGACACCGGTGGAGCAATACAAGATGGCCTACTGCTCCCACCTGTGGAGATGAGGCCTGGAGGGGGGGGATGGCCTGGCTGGACTGGGTAGGGGCGTGCGAGCCTCCTCAAAATGCGCTAGCAACCCCCCTAAGGACGGGGTACCCCCTAGCCCAAGCGTCTTCCAAGTCGCTGCCATTTTGGACGCCTCCGACTCTGGAAGGAAGAGAATGATGAAAAAACCTCACCCTTCTTGGGAACCGAAAAAACTCCCGAAGAAGAGGGGGCTACATTACAAATAATACCCTGGCGACCTCCTGATACTTCCATCGACGAATCAATGGAAGAAAAGAAAGGAGAAGCAGGGGCAACGCTACTATGGGAGTTGACTACTGCGGAAGACGAAACATCAGGAATAGGAGTAAAGCCCTCCCAAGAAGGAAGAGTGGAGACTCTCCGACGTTCCCTCTTACCATATAACTTCCTCCACTGCTCCAAAGGCCATGCCCGGCATTCCATAAAAGGATTCGTAATCGTACAAAAATTGGAACGACACCTACTGCAAGTGATGTGAGGGTCCGTCGCTGACGAAGCCAAGAAACGAGAACACGGGAATCCAGGAATTCTGGGGCACCAACGCTGACGTCGAGAAGGAGCAGAAGCAGCCATAATATTAGGTAAAAACACACACAAACACACTAAAGGAACGAAACGGGCAAAAACCGGGAAAAAGGCCAAGAGAGGAAAAAAAAATCCAACTCTCGTCCCAAGGCGGTAAAGAAAGACTGACGTAGATGTTCAGCGTTTGACCACTCTTCACCCGATCTACGCATGCATTGCCAGATACCACAAGATTCTTTGCTTTCATCTACTTTTTTACCGGATCCAGCTAGGCGCTAGAAATTATCCTATTGTTAAGCCTGATGGTTTGTTCGCGTATGAAAAAAAAATAAATAAATAAATAAATAAAAAAAATAAAAAAAAATTAAAAAAAAATTTATTTGCAGTTTTTTATAAAGTTAAGTGTTACAGTTTTTTTAATGTGTTTCGTAAAGTTTAGTTTATGTTTTCCTGACATTTTTTTATGTGTTTCGTAAAGTTAAGTGTACGTGTCTGCCGTTTGTCCTCCTCTGTCGCCACTTTCAGAGATAGCCTCACTCGAAAGGTAAGCTTCCACATTTTACTACATATGTACGTATGTACGTACAGTAGTTCTTGTATACCATGTACACTAATACACTTTATTTACAGGTACATACATATCAGTACTACTAGTACGTATTAAGTTAGGTATTGAATGGTCCAAATTGTTGTAGTATTTCATTGTTTATAGGTCAATTTAGCTTTATTTAAGATTTACTGGGGTGTTTTTGGAGGGCTTGGAACGGATTAGCCATTTTACATGTAAAATACGGTTCAAGATACAAAAAACTCATGATACGAAGGCCGCCTCGGAACAGATTAATTTCGTATCTCAAGGTACCACTGTATTACATTAGAATATATAGAATAGAATATAGAATTTCAGCCAAAGGCCAAGCACTGAGACCTATGAGGTCATTCAGCTCTGAAACTGAAACACAGAATAAGGTTTGAAAGGTGTAACAGATGGAAAACCTTGCAGTTGCACTATGAATCAATTGTCTGGAAAGTAAGAAGGAAGAATGAGATTATGAACGGAGGTAGTACAGGTACACAATCCTTTATCCAAAATCCTTGGGACCAGATGTATTCGGTTTTTGGAATTTTTCGAATTTCGGAACTTAGTGGTCAGGAGCATAATCGAACATCACTACTGCAGTGAAAGCATTTTTCTTTCTCCTTTTTCATGTTTTTCATTATAATTATTTATTCATTATAGTTTATTCTTTATATATTATAGTACTGTTAAATGAATATGAGATAATTAATATCATTAATAATAAACTAGTGGGACAAATAAGACCATATTGCTCACAAACACATTTTCAACAAAAGCATATTCGATACAGTACAAAAATATACATGTTATGTATTTAAATGTCACCATGATTATTTGACTGGTGATGGTAAAAATTATTCAATGATTTGCTTTATATAATTATTTCTTCTTGAAAACAAGAATTTAACACTAATTTTAAATTTAATATAGTGGTATGAAAAATCCCACACAGTGTATCATAGTGATCACAGGTACGACGGCAAACTGACGACGACATATATGGTAATAAAGAGCAACCCTCTCCAAGATCGATATGATGAAATGTATTTTATATTCTTAGTTAACATTAAAGTTTACAAGTTGAATTACAATCCCTTGTAATTTTAACGATAAGTAAGACTATAAAATACATTTCATCTCATCAATCTTGGTGTGGGTTGTTCTTTATTGCCACAATGTCATCAACAGCTTGCAGTTGTACTTTTAATTATGTACTAGGACACTGAGAGGGACTTTCATACCACTATATTAAAGCTAAAAAATTTATTTTTACAA
>NC_061109.1:17794284-17839652 GCF_015104395.2 Macrobrachium nipponense | reverse complement strand
TTATATTCTAGTAATATTCAATCATTTACCTTTATTTTGCAATAAATTGGAAGTCTCTAGCACAATATTTAGATTTATGGTGAATTTATGAAAAAAAACTTTTCCTTACGTCCGCGCAGTAACTCTTCCGAAAAAATCATAAATTTTTTCGTCCCATTGTCGTAATGTTTGCACCATTTTAAATTAGCCGTTACATAAAGTTTTACATATGGAAATGTGTGCAATTTCATGTAGAATACAACTAAAACAACCCATGGTTGTAGCTTTTATCAGTTTTGAAATATTTTCATATGAATAACGATAAGTGCCAAAATATCAACCTTCGGTCAACTTTCACTTGACCGAAATGGTCAAAAATCGCAATTGTAAGCTAAAACTCTTACATTCTAGTAATATTCAATCATTTACCTTTATTTTGCAACAAATTAAATAGTCTCTAGCACAATATTTTGATTTATGGTAAATTTATGAAATAAACTTTTTCCTTACGTCCGCACTGTAACTCTTCCGAAAAAATCCTAAATTTTTTCGTTCGATTGTTGTAATGTTTGCACCATTTTAAATAAGCCATTACATAAAGTTTTATATATGAAAATGTGCGCAATTTCATGTAGAATACAAAAAAAACAACCTATGGTTGTAGCTTTTATCAGTTTTGAAATATTTTCATATAAATAACGATAAATAGAAAAAATTCATCCTTCGGTCAACTTTAACTTGACCGAAATGGTCGAAAACTGCAATTGTAAGCTAATTTTTTTATTTATGGTGAATTTTTGAAAAAAGCTTCTTTTTTTTTATGCCTGCGCGTTACCAATTCATGCATCATTTTGTGATAATATTTTCTCTGTGTTGCCTTGATCGTTTCACAATGTGTTATATACCACATTGATCGCAATTTAGTGTACAATACAACGAAAAAAATTAACTCGTTAGCTTTAACCGTTTTGCTCACAGCGCGATTTGTATACAATTATATATGACTTTTTCGCGCTGTCATATATCCCAATATTTATATATGATAATATTTTTTTTCATTTCTGAAGGTTGCATACTAAACTACAGGCAATGACAAAAAAAGGAGCCAAAAATGAACTCTTAATCTTGAAAACTAAGCGTGCTGTGATTTAAAAAAAAAAACATTTTTTCCGCTTCGGCACTCACTCGCGAACGCCGCCGGCATACGGGAGAAGATTTTTAAAATACTGCTTCGGTGTTTAAGGGTTAACTGAGCAATTTCCAACTCATGCATACGTTCTTTTTCTCTTTCTTCCTGCTCATGCATACGTTCTTTCTCTCACTCTTCCTGCAGCATTTTCATTGCTTCTCTCGCTTGCTGCACTTCCCTCTAGCTGCTCTTTCTCTCTCTCTTTCATCGCTCTTTCTCTCTCTCATACTTTTCTCTTTCTTTCCTTATAACATACTCACCGAGATCATTCCCCTCCAGACCTAGTAGCTTACCCGACTCGATACACTCTTTCACCATCTCACTCATTCTGGCTCTTTCTATATTCTCCCTGTTTCAAACTGTTACGGTGCCATTCTAAGCAAGGTCGCCACAATGTTACGAACCGACTAGAGGGGTCCGCTTCAGGCTCGATATTATTATAAACAAAAAGAATTCAACACCAACAGTTGAAACTGGGGATACAAATATAGAAAGAAACACTAACACAACAAAGGTTTATTTACAAGCTTACTAACAAAAGATAAATGCAGAATGGTGTCTCCTATTTACATAAAAAAGGTAAAATCTTACACTGCATGAGCTGGGGGAACAGTGAGGTAATGAAAGTACTTGCCGACCAGTTTTGCAACTTGAAACGATGGCTTCACAAAAGGAGAACTCTAATTGTAGACGCCTTCTTGCCTCCTTATTGAAGAAAATAATGCCTACTCTTGATACTTGAAGGGCAGGAACTCCCACAAAACCTCTAGCAGAACATTTCTTCTCTGAAGTCTTGTTCAACATCGAAATAACTCGGTCGTCCCCTCCTGAAGACGACTTGACCAGAATTCGACCAATTCTCGAGCGAATTTTCCTGTCTGATCCTTCATTAGTTCCTTCTCTTATCTCTCTCTGACGATCTCTGCTGCTGATCTCTCACTGATAATCTGATCTGTGGCTCTTACTGATGATCTCTTACTCTGTGACTAACTGATGATCTGCCTTCTCCTACTTCGTCCGTCGTATTTATACGGCATCCTGGGGGCGGGGTCTGCGGCGAACGTCACAGACTCCCGAGATTACCGGAACGATTTAGAAGTTTCTCGACGAAGTATTGCATCAGAAGTAGCAGCATTTCCCATGAAACTTCGGCGCCTGTTGCGTTCCACAACACTCCTGCTGATTCTAGAACCATCATAGGAACAGGCGCCTCCAACACACACGCGAAAGCCTCCTTGCTGCAGAATTTCTCGAAGATGCATTTTCCTTTCCTTTATCTTTCTTTGCTATAAAGCAATTACCGTTACAGGCTCGTAAAGTGTCTCCTTTTCCAGTCCCCTGTAAAAACACTAATCCTTTCCAAGAGGATCAACCTTCAGGATATGGACGGAGAGGGACACCGAAGTGAGAGGACTTCATCCTCTAAGTCTCAGTCCTAGTCTAGAAAGTCTTCCTCTGGTAGACTTTCAGAGATCACAAGTAAGAAAGGGTAGGAGCATTCTTTAGCGTCGGATCCATGTCCTCCTGTACTTTCCATGAATGTTGGGAAGTGTAAAATTCCTCCCATCTCATCGGCACCTGTGCGTACGTCTCACACAGAAGAACAGGTAGTGCTTCCACCAGCACCTATAGTTCATGAGACTTCTTGAGTACAGGAGCCGCATCCGGAGTATGAGCGCCCATCAACATAGAGGATACCTATAGTACTGGAACCTATGGTAATTCATGAGAAGTTGGGGGCAGACAAGAGCCCACCAGCTCCCGAGCGCCCATTGGCGACACAGTTTTCTTGAGCACCAGAGCGTCCATTGGCGCCGAAAAATTCGTTGTCTCCCGAGCACCCATTAGCGCCCAGTCATTCATCGGCGCTTGAGCATCCATTGGCTCCCAAGCGTCCAATGGTGCCCAATCATCCATCGGCGCTCAATCATCCACTGGCTCCTGAACATTCATTTGTGTCCGAGCATCCATCAGTACCCAAGCTTCCTCGGCTCCCGAGCTGTCACAAGTGTCCAAGCAGCCAGGTGTGCAGCTGGATCAGTATGATGTTTTTATACAATCTTTATCAACAGTTACGCCTTCTGTCTAACCAACATAGTTACATGCTATGGCTGCCCCGATCCTTCTTTTTCAACCATCCAGAACAAGTTGGACAGCATCTTGGGTTTTATATAGAAGTTTTTGGTGCCTCTTGTTCAACCTTAAGAGATGCTATTTCATCAGCCAAAGAAGAGGAAGAAGAAGAAGATAAAGAGTCATCTCTGACGTCATACAAATCGCTACTGTTTCACTTTGTAGCGAATTTTTCTGATTCGTTCTCACCTGTGACACCTGCTTCACCAGTCTTCCTACTTGAGAGAGAACCTAATTTTTTTGGTTAGTTCTCGCCAGTGAAACCTGCTTCACCAGTCTTCCTACATGAGAGACAACCAAGAGGACTCAGCGAAGTTGCCTAAATTAGTGCTTTCTTTTTTGGCACAGAAGACGTTGAAGGAGATTAACCTTTGGCTTGAGAAGAGGGATCAAGGCAAAGTGAACTTCCAATTTTCCTCCTGCTTGTCTTTCAACAAGAAAACATCTATGTTACGAGATGAGAAACTCTCTCTTTGGGTGTATCTGCCTCCGCCCAGGGAGACTTTTCCGGACTTATTGACTCAGCGAGATCAGCTTTCATCAGCCAAGATAATGTTTATGGCTTCAGAATTAGATCACCGCATAAAGGATATCTTAAGGGTGTTTGAGGTGATAAGTTTCCTTGACTGGACAGCGGGAGCCTTGGGCTGTAAACTCAAAGTTTGTACTATGATGAATGAGGATTCCTTTGCGGTCATTTCGGGAGTTATCTTTTGTTTAGACAACGGAATTAGACAAAGATCCTCAGAACTAGCCTCCCTTTTCACATTAGGCATTCTAAAGATGAGACTACTTTGGTGCTCTTTCACCTCCAAAGGAGTATCTCACACTCAGAAAAGTCCACCTTACTTTATTCTCCTCTGGATAAGAAGCACCTTTTCCAGAGGATACGTTAGTTCAAGTTTCCTCAGAATTGCAGAAGGCAACACAGGATCTCCTTGCACAATCCATTAGACGTACTCAAGAGACTATTCCCAGTCCACATCCTTCGCCAGGCGTGCGCAGTCAACCCTTTCGGGGCAGGGGATTTGCTAGATATTTCCCTAGGTCGAGGGGCAGAATACGCTTCACCCCAAAATCTATCAAAAGTCCACAACCAAATACTCTGCCAGAAAATAATGTATCTGTCCTTCGTGCACCTGTAGATGCAAGACTCCTACGGTTTTGGAGACACTGGGAAGCAAGAGGGGCAGAATCTTGGATCATAAAGGTATTAAGAGAAGGCTACGATATTACGTTCAAGAGCATGCCTCCGTTATCAAACTCTCCTCAAGTTTTGAGAGCCTACTCGTTAGATTTAGAGATTCATTGCCCTTTCGAGAGAGGTTTTATCCCTCTTGCAGAAAAAGGCAATAGAGTTAGTAGAACCACTAACCCCAGGCAATAGAGTTAGTAGAACCACTAACCCAAGGCAATAGAGTTAGTAGAACCACTAACCACAGGCAATAGAGTTAGTAGAACCACTAACCCCAAAATTTTACAATTGTCGATTTGTAGAGCCCAAGTCATCAGGGGGTTGGAGGCCCGTGTTGGACATAAGCACTCTGTACCAATTTGTGCAAAGACAAAGTTCAAGATGGAGACGAATCAGACGGTCCTATCATCAATCTGTCGGGGGGATTGGATGATTTCCATCGATATGGAAGACACCTACGTTCATATTCCAATCCACCAGAACTCAAAAGAGATTTCTGCAATTCGTCTTCAAGAACAAAGTCTATCAGTTTAGAGCAATGTGTTTCAGACTTTTGACCGCCCCACAAGTGTTCACTCGAGTCCTAGCTCCCATTATGAAATGGTTACATCTAATTGGGATAAGAATATCCCTATACTTAGACGATTGGCTTCTTCGGTCACAAACAAAGAAGTGCATGGAGGACCTACAGAAAACTCTATCATTAGCTCAGGAATTAGGACTTTCTAATGAACCAGCGAAAGTCAGTTACTCTCATGTCAGGAGCTAGTCTATTTGGGGATGAGGATAGACTCGGCGAGTTTTCGGGCTTTTCCATCCTCACAAAGAGTGGAGTCGTGCTTACAGAAGGTGGAGCAATTTCTAGTCCTTCAGAAATACTCAGCAAAGGAATGAATGAGAACAGTTCATGACACTGGGGAGACTGCATATGAGGAATCCACACTTCTTCCTCAGGGCAAACTGGAACAATAAGAAATTTCCGGACTTAAGGAAGTCTCTTCTACTGCTGAGCCCCAACCTAGTGTCCTTTTCAGACGTGTCAGATTAAGGTTTGGGAGCGATACTAGGGAATAAGGAAGTATCAGGGACTTGGAATGTGCAACAGAAACAGTGGCATATAAATCAGAAGGAATTAACTGCCATCCACTGGGAGTTGTTAGATTTTGCAGATGAGGTCTGCAACAAAGTGGTGGTGGTCCATTCGGACAGTACGACAGTACTCTCGTACATAAGAAAACAAGGAGGAACCCACTCGTTTTCTCTTTGCGAGACGGCAAGAACCCTGTTGTTATGGGCGAATCAGAACCAAACCAGATCAATAACATGGTTTGTTCAGGGGAAACTCAATGTCTCCTTCTGACAAAGTGGATGATGAACCCAGGGGTGTGCCTCGATCTATGGAAACTTTGGGGCAAACCAATACTAGATCTGTTTGCCACAGCAAGAAACTACCGTCTCCCTCTTTACTGTTCACCAGCCCCAGACCCGAAAGCATAGGCAATGCAAGCAATGCTTTTGGACTGGTCAAACAAGGACTTGTATGCATTTCCTCCAATCAGGATGGTGAGAGAAGTCGTCAACAAATTCAGGTCTCACCACAACTCAATGACTCTCATTGCTCCATTCTGGCCACCACAAGAATGGTTTCCAGATCTACCAGATCTCCTGGTGGACTGGATAAGATTACTTCCACAGAAAACTGATCTACTCAGACAGCCCCCCTTCAGAAGGTTCCATCAAGGGCTGTCCACTCTGTCCCTGACCGCTTACAGACTGACCGATGACTTACGATGCGAAAGGTTTTCCAAACCAAGCAGCAAGACCTATTGCTCAACGCAGAAGAAAATCTTCAAGTGATGTCTAACAGGGAAAGTGGACAGTTTTTAGAGCCTGGTGTAAAGAACATAACATTTCATCTTCTAAGACATCTATAATGGAAATAGCAGATTTCCTGTTACATTTGAGAACAGCTAGGAACCTGTCTACCTCGACTATCAAAGGATATAAGGCAATGCTGGGATCAATTTTTAAATAGATGATTGGATGTATCGACAAACAGAGATCTTTTGGATCTCATTAAATCCTTTGACAGAGAAAAGCCTAAAGGTTCGAAGATCGTATCTTGAAACCTAGATATAGTCCTGAAATGGCTGTCAGAACCCCCCCGTTCAAGCCATTGTGCAGTGCATCATTGAGAAATTTGACAGGAAAGACCCTATTCCTGGTAGCCTTGTCTACAGCAAAATGGGTGAGTGAACTACGTTCCATGGACAAGAGAATGGATTTGCTCAGGGTAATGCGGTATGCGCACTAACCTAGGGGTTTTTAGTAAAAAACGAGACTCCTTCCAAGCCGTGGCCTCGTTCTTTCATTATTAAAAATCTGATGGACTTAGTAGGACAAGAAGACGAGAGCTTACTGTGTCCGGTGAGAGCTCTAAAATGTTATCTACAAAGGACAAAAAATTAGGGGCTCATCTGATCATTTATGGTATTCTGTAAAGAATCCTTGCCCAATGTCTACAAATGCCCTGGCGTTTTCCATATGTAATATTATTGCAGAGGCTCATTCCCAAGTGAAAGAAACATTTTTAATACACTAAAAGTGAAGGCTCACAAATTGAGAGCAGTGGCTACGTCACTTTCCTTTAAACATAACCTCTCTTTGGATTCGATTATAAAAGCAACATATCAGAAATGCAAATCAGTGTTTGCCTCTCATTACCTGCAAGAAATCGAAACGGTTTATGAAAATTGCAGTACCCTGGGTCTGCATTTAGCGGCTGGCACAGCATTGGGTAAGAGTGTGTAGGAAGTTATTCCTTCCTATTCTAGTCTCTTCGCCTTGAATAAGGTTGATGAGTTTTAAGGGGAGCCTGGAGGTACCATTGTTGTACTAGGAGTACCCTTCAGTCAAGTTTATAGTTCTATATGAATTTTATTATAATTTTGGAGGTGATATATTTTTACTCTGGTAAATATGATATTGTATGGTACTGCGCAGGGGCATCTTTTGGCTGATCATGCTAGCCATGGACTATTCCTTAGCTGCATGGATCCCACTAAGTAGAGAACGACTCCTGGCTATACTGCCATGTCCCTATGAGGCAAGATGAGCATCTTTCAGAGGCAGTAATCATCTGTTCAGCCCTCTTAACAGGTAAGGAACCAATAAGCATTCTCATGGATGCTAGCACTAAGTACATATTTTATTACATTCATTAATTTTAAAAGATATGTGCATATCCATGTATCCCACCTCCTATAATGTGGGTTTCAGCTATGTAACTACTTGGTAAGTTGCATACATAAAATAGACATTTCTACAATAAAATAAGATTTTATGTATACTTACCAAGTAGTTACATGATCAAAGCCATCCCTCCTCCTCTCACATGGATAGTAGGGCAGAAACAACTGAATTTTGTGTGGTGTTGGTCACCTGACCAAAACAAACTAGCACTACTGCAAATTTCAAAAATTCTAGCTGCCAACGAATTTAGAAACTATAGCTTTGTAACTACTTGGTAAGTATACATAAAATCTTATTTTATTATAAAAATGTCACATTAGTGGTAATTCAGCTTTCTCTTTAACCAAAAGGCCAAGGAGCAATACAAGAAAGTATGCTAGATTCACAGTACTGCATACAATAAACCCAAATCCACCAACATAAACATTTAAATTTCATCACATTTAGTATCAATACTAATGACTTACCCAGACAATGGTTTATTTTTAATATATCCAATCTAATCAAATATGCTGCAACTTCTCAAAAATTTTATAAATAAATATACTGGAAACAATGTGGTTCTAACAAAATTTCTTTCAAGTATTTATTGCTTATGTGCTGTTTGCTGAAAGTTGGAAAATCACTATATAGATTTGCTTTTCTAAATTCACAGTATTCAGACTGAGTCTTGTGGGTTATTCACCAAATAATCACGGGTCAGAAAAGTGTGACTCCAATGTGGCTTCCTTTGTGGAATGAACACCACAAAAATATATCTGTTGATTTAAATCTGTTTTGTTAATTTTAAGATTTACTATTCCATAATGCCTGCCAGTCACTGAAATTATGGACTTGAGTAACAACAGCAAAACACTGACATGAATAGGTACATTTGATCTAGTCATAGTAACCTTCAGGCTTTACTGCTTTATCAAACATCCACATGTCTTTAATCCCTGTATGTGCAGGGACCCATATTTTTTTGGCATTTATATTAGCTCAATACAATTTGGGGAATGAAAACTTTGTATGAATATAATTTATAATTAAAAGGCATCATTAATATTTGGGCTGGCTGATCAGCAAGAGGTTTAGTAACAAAAAGAAAGTATTATGTCATGCAAATCAATTAACTGCATAAACATATACAGTATGCCTAAATATCATATTGTTATAGTGCCAACCCTCGGGTGTTTTGACTAAAATTCTCAATTTACTCGGCGGCAAGAAAAAACTCAGTACAGTGTTTGTTACAGTGGTACCTCGAGATACGAAAGGCTCAACTTACGAAAAACTCAAGATACGAAAGCAAATACAGGCGGTCCCCGGGTTACAACGGGTCCGGCTTACGACGTTCCGAGGTTACGACGCTTTTTCTTAAATATTCATTGAAAAATCCGCCCTGGGTTATGACGCTTGTTCCGAGGTTACGACGCTAACGCTTCTGACGCTCCGAGTTAACGACGCTTTTAAAAAACGCATACTATGATAAGAATCCTTTATAGTTTAGCACAGTATATTAATAAAAATAAGTTTTTGGTTAGATTACAACAAAAATTTTGAGGTTATGATGATTTTCGACACTTTTTATGTCGTATTTTTTTTATTTTTTTAGTGACGCCTCATATGCGAAACTAGTTTACGAGCGAATGAATACACTAGCTTGGGATGCGCAGTTTATAACAGTCCAAAAGCGCAAAAAATGAAAAAATCATTGCCTGTTTCCAGTATACATAATTAACAAAACTAAGTTTCTGGTTAGATTACAACGCAAATTCCAAGGTTACGACGGTTTTTTATGCCTTTTAATGATACCTCATACGCACAACTAGTTTCTGAGCGGAGGGCGCATAAATTAATTTACGCTATTAAACTGTATGGTCAACCATAGTCAAGGATAAGGAACGCATTCTCAAACAGTATACATATCCTTTAATACGAAACAGCAAAATATCATTGAAACATTATTTCACTTAAAGAATTCATTTATACTCTACTTAGACTTGGATATAAAAACCATAGTTTCTCTCTCTCTCTCTCTCTCTCTCTCTCTCTCTCTCTCTCTCTTTGTATTTTCCGACGAAAATAATCACTAATTAGTGTATTTTGATGTTTATTTTCATGACTAAATACATTTTTTATAAACAAAAATGATTTACTAATTTTCAAATATTAATTTTTTTTGATTAATACTGTATTAGTAAGTTTAATAAGTTGAAATGATATCACATAATAAAAATAATAATTCTCTCTCTCTCTCTCTCTCTCTCTCTCTCTCTCTCTCTCTCTCTCTCTCTCTCTCTCTCTCTCTCTCTCTCTACTACAAAGATGTATGTTTTTAGTATGATAAATAAATGATTTACTATTTTCAAATATTAATATTAATTTATACAGCAATAATATCAATTCATTAAAGAAAATACCATGGTGGATTAGTAAGATTTTAGCTTATATTTAAAAAATTATGGAAGAATGAAGGAAATCCCAGTCTTTCTTCCAGTAACCTTTTCTCGAGATCCAGGTACTAAAACTGTCAGCTATATATCAAGTTCTGTGACGCCAGGAGGGGGGGGAAGTGCTCATGAAATCCCCCCCCCCCCCCCTTCACTCTCTCTCTCTCTTCTCTCTCTCTCTCTCTCTCTCTCTCTCTCTCTCTCTCTCTCTCTCTCTCTCTCTCTCTCTCATTTACTGAGACTCGAGATTTTTTATGTACTTGTACTATTTGTTTTTAATACTTTTCAAATAATAATAATAATAATAATAATAATAATAATAATAATAATAATAATAATATAATAATAATAACTGTAATTACAAAATTCATATGTGATAGTATTTTAAAGAAATACAATACGTACTAATCTATCCATGTCACTTTTAATTAAGGTTTAACTTTTCTCTCTCTCTCTCTCTCTCAATCCTTCTCCTCTCTCTCGCTCTCTCTCTTCCTTCCCTGTCGTCTCTCTCTCTCTCTCTCTCCTCTCTCTCTCTTCCTCTCTCTCTCTTCTTTTGTTTTTTGCCACACAAGATAATAATGTCATAGTGTTAACTCCCCCTCCCTCTCTTTTGCTGGAAGCGTTATAAGTAGTTTTTGTTTTTTAGAAGAACAGAGAGAGATAAACACTCCTCTCTCTCTCTCCTCTCTCTCTCTCTCTCTCTCTCTCTCTCTCTCTACTCTTTTACCGAGATGAAAGAATTTTTATGGTACTGTATGTAAAATGTTTATTGATAATTTCAGTTATTTAATAATAATAATAATAATAATAATAATAATAATAAAACTTTAATTACAAAATTCATAATGGTCGTATTTTAAAGAGATGAATATGACCTTTCCATTTCATTTACTTGTAAGGATAATTCCTCTTTCTTACTGAGATGAGAGAATTTTTATGGTAGATGCACGTGTTTATTATATTTTCAAATAATAATAATAATAATAATAATAATAATAATATGAAGTAGTAATAATACGATAACTAATTTCAAAAGAAAATTCTTCCCTTCGTCTTTTTGTTTCTGTATCAATTTCCCTACCTCATAACTCCAGTGACACGGGTACGGAACTTAAACAATGCCATACAATGGTCAACGAATTTAATGGTTTTATGTATGTCTCTCTCTCTCTCTCTCTCTCTCTCGTCTCTTCTCTCTCGTCTCTCTCCCTCTTTTTTTTTTTTTTTCTCTCTCTTGTATTTTAATGAAAATATACAGTAATTTGTGAAATACACAGTGTTGCACATGAAAAAAAGTAAATTAGTGATAATTTTAGAGATACGGCCCTAAGAAAAATTGTAAATTAGTGAAATTTTCCCTGTGGACATGTTTTTCAAGAACGTCGTTCCGGCTTACGACGATTTTCAGGTTACGACGCGTCTTAAGAACGGAACCCCCGTCGTAACCCGGGGACTGCCTGTACAAAAATTTTTGCGGCTCTACATACGAAAATTGTTCAAGATATGAAAGGTTGTTGCTATAAAGTCCGAGATTCGCCCGGACCACCGATAACAATTTTAAAACTCGCGCGCCGCCAACTGAGTACTCGCCACCATCCTCCCGCTCTCCGATTGGTTCCTGATGCTAGTCACCGCCATAGGATCCTTCTCTCCTATTGGTCAGCATCTCTCCCATGATCCCATGATGCATCTACGTAGCGGCGCATAATTACGTACAGTATAAACGTAGTCATGGGTCCCAAGAAAGTTGAAGTTCACGGAAAGAAGAGGATGCTTTCTTTGGAGACAAAGATGGAGATAATTAAAAAGTATGAAGCTGGTACGCGATTGAGTGTGATCGCCAAGGAATACGGCCGAAATCCGATGACAAGAGGCACCATCCTTAAACAGAAGGATGTCATCAAAGCAGCTACACCTTCCAAGGGCATCACTATTTTGTCCAGCAAGAGGACCCACGTGCACGATGAAATGGAAAGGGACGGCTTTCTTGTCTGGATAAAACAAAGACAAAGAAATCGCTGGCGATACGATAACGGAGACGGCAATCTGCCACAAGGCCAGAGCTATTTTCGTCGATTTGATTGCCCAGGCCGAAGACAACGGAGGAGAAGGGACATCGACGCCAACCCCAGACTTCAATGGCCTTCTCATGGGTGGTTTTTGAAAAACAATTCCGTAAATGGACTGGCATCCATTCGGTGGTGTGGCATGGGGAGGTGGCCAGCTCGGACAAAAAAGTGGCCGAAGCCTTTATTAAGACGTTCAATGAGATGACTCTCAACGAAGGCTACAGTTCTCAGCAAGTCTTCAACTGTGATGAGACTGCCTCTGGAAAAAAAAATGCGTCGTCGGACGTAAATTCCCGCAGGCCTAAGAAAGAACGCTTACCCGGGCATAACGCCCTATGAAAGACAGGCTTACGCTCGCACTTTGTTCCAACGCCAGTGGGGATTGCAAGGTGAAGCCCCTACTTGTCTATCATTCCGAGACTCCTCGAGCCTTCAAGGCCTACAAAGTGCTAAAGGAGAAGCTTCCAGTGATGTGGAGGGCTAATGTGAAAGCCTGGGTAACGAGACTTTGTCACCAAGTGGGTAAATCTGTGTTTCCGCCCCGACAGTGAAGAAATTCTTGGAAGAGAAGCGCCTCCCTCTGAAATGTCTGCTGTTGTTGGACAATGCCCCTACTCACCCTCCTGGCCTCGAGTAAGATATCCTAGCTGAGTATTCGTTTATCAAGGTTCTTTATCTTCCGCCTAACACCACCCCTCTCCTCCAGCCCATGGACCAGCAAGTGACATCGAACTTCAAAAAGCTGTATACGAAACATCTTTTCAAGAGATGTTTCGACATCACCGATACCACAAACCTCACCTTGCGTGAATTTTGGAAGGAACATTTCGATGTTGTGATATGCATCCGACTCATCAACCAAGCTTGGCAGGAGGTTTCGAGGTGAACCTTGAATTCCTCGTGGAGGAAACTCTGGCCTGATGCCGTAACCGCCCGAGACTTCGAGGGATTCGACGTGGGCGAAGCTGGTGCTGCAGCTTCTGGAACAGTCGACGATCCTGAAACTGTTTCGCAACCAGATCTTGACAAGATCGTTGCACTCAGCAAGTCCATGGGGCTGGTCGTCGACGAGGACGACATCAATGACCTTCTCGAGGAGCACCAAGAGCAGCTTACGACGGATGACCTGAGGAGTTGGAGGCCATGCAACATAACGTCGTTCAAGAAGAGTTCTCTAGCAGCGTCGAGGAGGAGACACAACTCTATGACAACAGCAGAAATTAACCCTTAAGCGCCGAAGCAGTATTTTAAAAATCATCTCCCATATGCCGGCAGCGTTCGCGAGTGAGTGCCGAAGTGGAAAAATGTTTTTTTTTTTTTTAAATCACAGCACGCTTAGTTTTCAAGATTAAGAGTTCATTTTTGGCTCCTTTTTTTGTCATTGCCTGAAGTTTAGTATGCAACCATCATAAATGAAAAAAATATCATTATCATATATAAATATTGGGATATATGACAGCGCAAAAAAAATTTCATATATAATTATATACAAATCGCGCTGTGAGCAAAACAGTTACAGGTAACGAGTTAATTTTTTTTTGTGTGTTGTACACTAAATTGCAATCATTTTGGTATATAACACATTGTAAAACAATTAAGGCAACATAGAGAAAATATTATCACAAAATTATGCGTGAATTCGTAACGTGCGGACGTAAAAAAAAGCAGTTTTCAAAAATTCACCATAAATCGAAATATTGTGTTAGAGACTTCACATTTGTTGCAAAATGAAGGTAATTGATTGAATATTACTAAACTGTAAGTGTTGAAGCTTACAATTGCAGTTTTCGACCATTTCAGTCGAGTTAAAGTTGACCGTAAGGACGATTTTTTCTATTTATCGTTATTTATATGAAAATATTTCAAAACTGATAAAAGCTACAACCATGGTTTGTTTTTTTTGTATTCTACATGAAATTGCACACATTTTCATATATAAAAATTGATGTAACGATTAATTTAAAATGGTGCAAACATTACGACAATCAGACGAAAAAATGTATGATTTTTTCGGAAGAGTTACCGAGCGGACGTAAGGAAAAAGTTTATTTCATAAATTTACCATAAATCGAAATATTGTGCTATAGACTATCAATTTGTTGCAAAATAAAGGTAAATGATTGAATATTACTAGAATGTAATAGTTTTAGCTTACAATTTCGTTTTTTTACCATTTCGGTCACGTCAAAGTTGACCAAAGGTTGAAATTTTGGCAGATCGTTATTTATATGAAAATATTTCAAAACTGACAAAAGCTACAACCATAGGTTGTTTTTTGTTGTATTCTACATGAAATTGCGCACATTTTCATATATAAAACTTTATGTAATGGCTAATTTAAAATGCTGCAAACATTACGACAATCGGACGAAAAAATTTTTGATTTTTTTCGGAAGAGTTAATGCGGGGACGTAAAGAAAATGTTTTTTTTTTTACATAAATTTACCATAAATCGAAATATTGTGCTAGAGACTTCCAATTTGTTTGCAAATAAAGGTAATGATTGAATATTACTAGAATGTAGAGTTTAGCTTACAATTGCGTTTTTTTTTACCATTTTGTCGAGTCAAAGTTGACCGTAGGTTGATATTTTGGCACTTATTGTTATTTATATGAAAATATTTCAAAACTGACAAAAGCTACAACCATGGGTCATTTTTAGTTGTATTCTAAATGAAATTGCACACATTTCCATATGTAAAACTTTATGTAACGGCTAATTTAAAATGGTGCAAACATTACGACAATCGGACGAAAAAATTTCTGATTTTTTCCGAAGTTACCGCGCGGATGTAAGGAAAAAGTTTTTATCATAAATTCACCATAAATCTAAATATTGTGCTAGAGACTTCCAATTTGTTGCAAAATGAAGGTAAATGACTGAGTATTACTAGAATATAAGAGTTTTAGCTTACAATTGCGTTTTTTTACTTTCGTTAGAGTCAAAGTTGACCGAAGGTTGAAATTTTGGCACATCGTTATTTTATATTGAAATATCTCAAAACTGATAAAAGCTACAACCATGAGTTGTTTTTCGTTGTATTCTATATGAAATTTTGCACATTTTCATATATAATACTCCATGTAACGGCTAATATAAAATGGTGCAAAAATGATGTCAAAGTGACGAAATAATTTCAGAGATGTGTCGCTGATGCTTTTTAGTGTGAGAAGAAAGAAATTCACGCTTGTGCGCCTGGGTAACGATTGTAAACAAAACAACAGCTTGATCCGTGAGCTCCCAGCATGATTCAAAAGTTTTTGCCTAGTAGGCCTATAACTATTTTTCCGCGAATTCTTAAAAAAACTTTTTTATATCGACGTACCATACGTCCAATCGGCACCCAACAGACAATTTATATCGACGTTTAATACGTCCAATTAGCGTTAAAGGGTTAAGGATGCTCTAGCTGCTTTTCATAAGGTGCAATATCATCGTAGAAAGACCCACCCCGATAAGGCTTACACAGGTCGTATGCTTGCACAGTTCGATGACGTTTGCCTGAGTCGTTTCAGGAACTTGTGAAAACCAAAGCAGGCCAGAAGCATATTCTTGGATAGTTTTGTTTTTTAAAGAGGCCTTTAGTAGAGTAAGAAAAAGGAAGAACCAAGTGATACTACGAAAAAACAGAAAGTTGAAAGTGGTGAAGAATTTGAAATTTTGATTAAAAAAAAAAAAAAAAAAAAAAAAAAAAAAAAAGAAGAGAGAGAGAGAGAGAGAGAGAGAGAGAGAGAGAGAGACAAATTTTCTAGGACAATTTGTATTTTTCATAGCTACAAACCTGAGGTCTTAACAATAGGATAATTTCTAGCGCCTAGCTGGATCCGGTAAAAAAGTAGATGAAAGCAAGGAATCTTATGGTATCTGGCAACGCATGCATAGATTGGGTGAAGAGTGGTCAAACGCCGAACATCTACGCCAGTCTTTCCCAACTCAGGATGACTTAACAAAAAGAGGGGCAGCTAGAGGCGGGCAGTATAACGTTAAGACCTCAGGTTTGTAGCTATGAAAAATACAAATTGTCTTAAAAAATTTGTCATTTGTTCATACGCGAACAAACCCTCGGTCTTAAAAATAGGATAGACTCATACTTGGAGGGAGGTATAAGACATCCTAGACCGGCTGGGGGCCTACCCGCCAGTCCAGCTCTCAAAAGAAATAGTTCTTAGAGAGGGACTGAAGCCCATTGAGAAGCTAGATACACTAAAATCTAACCACTCAGAACCTGAGTGACATACAATGATATATGGGATAACCATTGTATAGAAACCCAAAGAAGAAAAACTGTGACTGTCCAATAAACAAACCAGGGCACTAGGGTTTGTAGTACTCCCGACTCCTCCTTGCCCAGGAGCGGAGCCTATGCTACTAAATAGTGGGTAAGATATTGAATACTGCACGACCACACTACCAGTATGACTACCTCACTCACCTGTATCAGACCAGTCCAGCAAATGACGTGTCAATTCCTTAAACCGCCAGAAGGTAGAAGGAAAGGTACAAGAGAAAGAAGGGGGCCAGCCAACTTAACTCATTCTCTCATCCACACAATCATCTTAGGTAAGATACAAAGGTGCCCCGTTAAGGGCAACTATGAGTTACACAACCTGTTAGGCAGCCACCACAGGACCCAGGGAAAATGTGTCCATAGATCTGTGGGCAACATCCTTAAGATAGAAAGAGGTGAATGTGGACTGGCGTAACCAAGTACCAGCGCTCAGTACTCTATATGTAAGAATTACATTATATATATAAACCAGTGACCTGGGGTCATGGCATTAGGAGGGTTCTACGTGACAAAGCAGACCTTAGATTACGCTATGCACTGTCTGCAGTAGCCTGATCTAGCTCTAAGCTTTTGTCAACATTTTTATGTTATGATAACTTTGCACAACAACTTCCATGGGAAGCGGTTGACCTGTTAACCTACGCCGGAAACTTGTAACTTCGAGCCGGCGAACTACGTATGTGTTTTTATGATTGCCTGAGATAGCTAATGTTCCGCTATCGACGCGATGCTTTAGAATGGCAGTTCCACGCCAAAATTCAACCATATCGGTCGTCCGACCGAGCTGCATCTCCTAGTATTGGAGTTACAGAATAAAGTTGTTAACTTGTTCAACTAGCCTGTTTGAATCATCTCCTCTAGACAAGAAAGAACCTCTCTACTAGATATCCAAGGGAGATGAGAGGAACCAAACATTACTTACGGATAACAGCCGTAAGGAAAAAACAAAAAGTCTATCGCCAGCGATAAGACATTAGAAGTGGTGGCAAGCGAATAAAACGCAAGGAACATAATTAATAAATGGGTGGGGCAAGCGAACAAACGAAGAACATAATTAACAAGACCCATATCAGCCGACCGAAGGTCTACAAGAACTAACTTCCACCTTCAACATCAACGAAACGAGGAAACGGGATCTTCAATCAACGCAACAGTTTATGAAGACGCAACTATGTCCTTCATCGAGAGGAATACAAGCATTTAACACTGACGTTTGAGCAACAGTTATCACTTATCTCGAGAATCTACACCGGACGAGGGCGGCATCGAACATCGACGGAAAGAAAAAACAAACACAGGGAACATCACCCGTTCGCGAGCAAGGACGCAGAGTGGAACGCTATACGCAGTAGTGCAAGGACGGAGGCTGTGACGTCATCAATCTTGGACTTCTCAGAGCATCGTGCACCGAGAGAAGACCGTGACGTCATCACGACTTCCGACGCGAGACTGTGGACAGGAACTGTGACGTCATCCCATTGTCAACAATCCTTCGCAATATAATCTGGAGCTAAGTACCATTTTTATCTATTCAGGTCTTTTCCTCAGTGAAGTGTGTTCATCAAGAGTCGATCGTCCAGCATTCTGGGGGTGAGTTGTTCGCCATATAATCTTCCTTGTCATTACAGAACTTATCTTCACTACGAGGTTCTCGCCCGCAGATTAATTTTTTTTTCTTTTCTCGTTGTCATTAACCATTTCTTGCAGGAATTCTCCGTCAAATATTTTATCCATATTATCTGTATGTTTGTATATTTTGGGGGATTTTAATATTATTATAACACACTTATACAGCACTTTGCTTATGCGTTTTACGTAGTGGTCGAGTGTACTCTTATAGATATTTTGATAGGATTGCAAGGAATAGAAGTGATAAGAAAAAAGTGAAAGCCGAAATGGCAACCACTCCGGCTGGCAACCCCAACGTGGTGACTCTCGTTAGCGCGAGGTCAGCGATAGTCCCTTTTCAAGGTCGGGTCAATGGGTTATCCTGCCTCAAAATGTTGAGGCATGGATCTCATCTGTAGACGTCATTTAAATGCAAAAAGCATCACAGACCCAGCAGTACAATTACAGGAGGCCAAGAGCTTCGTTGACTTTGCGAAAGGCGACGCAAGTGCGTATCTAAGGGGGGTTTCTTTCCAAGAAGCGCTTACATGGGACGAGTTCAAAAATAGGTTACGCTGCCGTGTTATGGGGGGGTGGTGAAGAGGCTTTGTAGATGTCGTTAAGTTGGCATTGAGAAATATCCTTAACCAAGCCTCCATGACTCAGCTCAATGTTGTCGAGCGGGCGGCGCTAATTGCCGACCGGCTAATGAATATCAGGATAGTTTATGTAACTCCGGGTGGGTTGCGGGTGCTAAAAATCAAAGTGAAAGATTTTATCCGTTTGAATCTACCTTACGGTCCTTATCCACTGTAATTTTGTGCCTGAAGCGTTAGTACGGTGTTTTGATAAAAAAATTGCAGCCCCGACAGTACGGAATTAGATGTGTATAAACAAATCAAAAACACATGTCTAAATGTACCGACCTAGATCCTTCGCTCATTCAAGTTTTTGCAAAAAATGAGAACAAGCCACAACAAGTAAATGTGGTACATAATAATAATCAAGTTGCAGGGATGGTTTGTTATAACTGTAAACGACCAGGTCACATGATTTCAGACTGTCGGACGCGTTTTTGTTCAATACACAATAGTTCAACTCATTCATATAACCGTTGCTACTCGAGGAATCAACAGCCAAACGCTACAAACACGCAACCAGTTGCTAGTGCAAATAAAAAGAAGGGTCCTCAGTACTATAAGAAGAAACAACCAAACGGAAATTCTGCACAAACAGCAGAAACAAACAAATCGTGCTTCAGGTACCTCTGTTCCTGGGCCGTCTAGCCAGAACTCTGCAAGGGCAATGCGAATTTTCAGGGTGTGTGATAAACAAAACAAATACCACGTAGTTCACTCCAAGGGGGGTAGAGGGCGATGTTGGGTCATTAATATCAACATCTTTTGTATCAAATAATCAGTTTAATCATTTATCAGATCATTGTGAGACAATTGATTTTCCTATGAAACACACGGCCGAATCAAAAAAATCTGTGCAGGTTCCCGTAGATTTGCAACAAATTCATGCAATTATTAGTCAAAACGAGTTGCGACCAACCTTACATGCAGTAAATTTGGACCATAAGTCATTCACTTTGTTCTTTGATTCTGGTAGTCCACGTAATATAATGGATTTAAGGACTCATCATTTACTCTTTTCAAATTTCCCTATAGAAAAGTCCGGAATAAGGCTCTCAGGCATTGGAATAATGAATTAAATGTTGTGGGCGTAACTCATGTACAGTACAAGGTCGGTAAGCGCACGTTAGCCGATAACCTTTGTCGTTGTACAAACATTAATAGTATCCCGCAGTAATTATCGGATACCCGTCTATGGGCACTCAAAATATTATCTTAGCACCTGCAAAAAACACGGCGTGTATATCAAAGGGAAATTCTATAGGTCTTCTAATACCCTAAAATCTGTTGTAGATAATAAAGAGACAGACAGAGTTGTCACTTACATTACGGAACCAATCACCTGTCTCATGAACCAAGAAATAATACAGGCAACCCAACAGAACTCTCGCTCACGCCTAATATCAGCTTGCACGCAAACTCTCGAACCTAACGTAACTTCAAATATATAGTGCGTGTAAAAAGAACCTTGCCAGGATCTGAAACATTAATCCTTTCCGAAACTCTGAAAATACACACGATTATCCTCACACAAGCCGTTTATACAGTCGGCTCACAACAGCAATGTAATACGAAGTCTGTAATCATTTGAATACCACTTTAGTAATCCACAAAAATCAACATATCTTGGATGCCGAAGTTTATAAACATCGCATTCTTACCGTAGCTGAGATAAATCACGCTCAATCAGTCGAGGCGGATGAAACCCTTTTGCAATCTATAAAGAACAAAATCAACTAAAGATATTCAAGAAGAAGAAATTCAGCAGAAATTTTTGAATCTGTTAACTAAATATCATGATGTTTTTTCCACTACGGATGGAACCTTAGGAAAACGGATGTCATAGAGCATCAAATCAGGCTCAAGGACAAACAGAAAGTAATCTATGTACCTTCGTACCGACTTCCTATGAAAATTTCAGAATGAGATAACAGAGGAAGTAGGTAAAATGTTAAAGGAAGGAGTCATTAGGAAATCAAACAGCCCTTATAATTTTCCGTTAATAGTAGTACCGAAAAAAAGATCGAACTTGGCGGATATGCGTAGATTTTCGTCGTTTTAAACGAAGAAACAATCCCTGACAGATTCCCAGTACCATGTACCGATGATATCCTATCTTTACAGGGCCAGAATAAATATTTCACAAGCCTAGACTTACTAAAAGGATTTCATCAGATTCCGATGGAACAAGAAAGTATCCCATACACTGCCTTCAGCACAGCCAGGGACATTATGAATTTTTGCGTATGCCTTTTGGTTTACGTTGTGCTCCTATAACTTTTACTCGTATGATAAACGTCGTGTTTGGAGACTTGTTGGGAGATATCCTACATGCCTACATGGATGACTTAGTAATCTTTCCAACACATTAGAAGAGCATATACGTAAATTGGAGTTAGTGTTACAAAGGTTAAGGCAGCATAATTTAAGGGTAAAGATAAGTAAGTGTGAATTTTTTAAAACAGAACTAGTCTATCTAGGTTTCACGGTTTCTAGTGAAGGTCTTAAAGTCGTCCACGATAAGGTGTCGGCTATCCGTAACTTTCCGATACCTATTAACGTCAAGGGCAATACAGCAATTTTTGGGGTGCAGCGGATACTATCGCCGCTTCAATCCCAAATCACTCAATCATAGCCGCTCCCCTAACCGATCTTATAAAAAAGGGCGTAGATTTCGTATGGTCTGAAATTCATCAACAGGCAGGTTCGATCTAAATTGAAAGATGAACTGTGTAGTTCTCCTATCTTGAAATTTCCTGACTTCAATAAGGAATTTTTCATAGCAACAGACGCCTCAGACCTAGGAGTAGGTGGGGTGGTATTGCTTCAACAATATGATAGACAGTTTTTCCCTATAGCTTTTTATTCCACGTAAAACTGAGACCTTCCGAAAGTAAATATGCAGTAATAGACAAGAAGGGCTCGCTATTGTTAATTCACTCGTGCACTTAAATTCATAATTTACGGTTATCCCCGTCAATGTTCTCACTGATCATAAGCCTAACCGACTTCTTTAAAGGCTTAGTCACAGCCCCAAGCGAACTCGGTGGCACATGATCATTCAGGACTTTGGCGCGAGGATCGGGTATTTACCTGGGAAAGCAAATATCATTGCTGACGCATTATCACGCAACCCCTCTTCATCTTGTACCGAGCCATTAGCTGAATTAATAGATATCTCAACCTCCATGCCCGTTGTTAAAACTATATCCGAACAGGAAGATCTGGGCTGGAGTGCTGAACTATTACAGACGGAACAAAGAAAAGATCCGCAAATAGAAAAAATCATCATTGCGTTAAACGGATCCGAAGGAAAAAGAATACCTAAAGTATAAGCAGCAGAAATTATATCTTTTACAGGAAAATATCCTGTTGTTAGATCCGTGACGAGGAAAACCCGCAACACACCGCAGTTGAATAACAACCAGGTGGTGGTGCCTATCTCACTCATACCCACTGTCTTAAAGTGGTTGCACGAAAATCCACTGCACGGACACCCGGGTTATACCTTAATGTCACAGAAAGCCAAATCCTTATTTTATTGGCATACGATGCTTAGAGATATAAAAAAGCACATAGCAAATTGTCGCACTTGTCAAGAATACAAAGGGCACACGAAGACACCTGTTAGCCTAGGGGCTTACCGTGCCAAATCAACCCTTTGAAAGAGTACATTTAGATTTATTAACAGGATTTTACGAGTCAGATAGAGGAAATAAGCACCTCCTAGTAATTATAGACGCTTTGACTCGATATACAGAACTTATAGCGCTTAAAACAAAAAACCGCGGTCGAGTGCGCTAGGAAGTTTTACGAGTGCTACATTTTGTAAACATGGAATTCCACACATCATTATCTCAGACTCGGGCGGGGAGTTCAATAATCATTTCCTTAACTCCTTGTGCGAATTCCTTAGTATAAAGAAAGTCAATACCATGATCTTATCACCCAGAGTCTAATGGGCTAGTGGAAAGGGCAAATCGTAAGGTTTTAAACATTTTAAGGGTCACCTTAGGGGGGGCAGATCCCAACTGGGACCATGCCATACCTGCGGTAACTAAGCACACTTAATAACTCGTATCACGTGTCTATTAAAATGACACCGCACGAGGCACTGTACGGTATCCCGGCCCGAACGCCTTTCCACATCTTAAAGCCTACAACTAATTTATCAAATCCTCTAAAGGATGTTATGGATGCAAGCATAAGTCGATATAATATAATTCGTAAGATTTAGAAGAAGCACAGATCCTAATGAAAAAAAATCATGATAAAATAGCTAAGCCAACTAGAACATATGCGTGGGCGATCAGGTATACATACAAGTATACGTGCGTAAAGGTTTAAATTATAAACTGACACCTAAGTTTGAAGGCCCGTTTAAACATTTTAGAAAATTTAACGGCCAATAGAGTTAGGGTTCAAAAACAAAATGTATCCAACCCACTGATGTGAGAATAGTCCCATTGGCACATATCAGAATCTAAAGAAAGGTATAGGAGTGTGGGGAAAAAATGGTTGTATTTATGAACTTGTATAATAAATTATATATATATATCTATTAATCATATTGTATGTAAACCTATTCTTTTACGCGAGTTTTATTACATCTGTTTTACTCATTGCAGGTTTTTCAAAAATGAATCTGTTATTGTTAGGAGTGATATTGTGTATTCAGACATCTTTGTTGTATGGAAAGAGTGCTAGGACTAAAGACATAGAATTTAATCATGGCTCGATTATCGAGAGAATCGATGATGTATTCATCGTGTCAAGTAATATTGTTATCGAGGTAGATATGCATGCCATTTTCTTTTACCTGAAGATGACGTCCTTAACTTAAAGAATGACCTGATGAGGTTTGGTATTTCCCTTAAGGAAATGCATGAACGTAATTTTTCATGCTAACTCAGAGATGACACTTGCTCAAACGCTAAACGTCGCGGAAATGTTGTCTATGACATACAAAATAAAACCGCCGAGGCAGAAGAACTCGCTCGTGACCTGCTGATGTGGTCTGTGCGGCACAATACTGTTGAGCGTCGCAACCCGCTTATTCTAGCTGGACTAAACATTTTAGGATCATTGCGAATCTAGGTTTAGGAATCTCAAATCGCCTCAAGATAAATAATCAAAATAAAAGAATTGAGTTTTTGCAACACAAAACGGAACTTGGCCTTATCAGAACTTCGCAGCCAGTTTATCTTCGATCAATCAAATAATGAATATCGTTAATGAACATTCAAATAATATCGATCAGGTCATGGAAGTTTCAACATTTGCTGGCTACTTTAGCTTACTATAGTTCGAAAATAGATCATATCCGTGTGAAAATATCACATTTTATTGAAAAGTCAAAAGATTACGTAGAAGCAATTACGTTAGCAACAAAGGGTGTGTTATCT
Organism: Macrobrachium nipponense; assembly: GCF_015104395.2. Lineage (NCBI taxonomy): Eukaryota > Metazoa > Arthropoda > Malacostraca > Decapoda > Palaemonidae > Macrobrachium > Macrobrachium nipponense. The sequence continues at coordinate 17,815,457 of NC_061109.1, read as the reverse complement.
CCTCACCTCATGCCTATTAAAGATCTGACGTTAACTTTGGAAAACGGACGGGAAGAAGCTGGGGTATATTCCTTTATTGGATGCCCATAAAGTAGAATTCTATTATAGCCTAATATCAGTCAGCGTTGAAAATTATAGAATTATGATCACGATTCCTTTTGATTCTTCCGATGCTTGGCAATCATACAAAATAGCACCGTTTCCTACTTTTATGACGAATAACTCAAATCCAGTAATATCCAATTTAACAGGGCATGTACTGATTTCTTCTGATAAGAAATCATTTACAGTCATTAAAGACTTAGATAAACTCACTCACTGTTCAGAAGCCATGAATAATAAAATTTGTACAGCTGACTCTTTTGAATTTTTATCCTATATCAACGGATTCATGTGAGTTAGACATAGTGCTAAACGGCTCTCTCTCTCATACAAGCGAAGGTTGTCTGGGGAAACTTTATCCCTTTTACGGTAATACATTCAATTACAGGATGAATAATGGTTCCTGGATCCGTTATGATAAGGCCGGATTCGACGTCGTGTGTCCGGACACATCCACCGCCCATGCCCCTATCTTCGTAGCAGCGATGGTTGTACGGGACATCTACAAATTATACCGTCAGAGGGGTCAACACACGATAATACGTGAGAAGGCGTATTTCGCGAACTACACGTGGGCTACAACAATCATCCCATCACTACCTCTCCCATACAACGCAGCGAGTAGCTCATCGTCTGACGCAACTGGCTGAGATGACCCACGCGCCATCGACTTATGCAGGTGGAGAACATCTTCGCTACTACATTCTGCTAGCCGTGTTCAGCGTGACGCCATATTGGTTATCGCCGTCAACATCTTTGCTTGGCGTAGGCTGAGGCGTAAAACAGAAGGATCTCCAAGGGAACGTACTGGCCCGTCTGGATGACGTACCCGTTAAACTCAAGTCTTTTGCGTTTAGGGCCGCCTGAACCTGGCCATTTCAGTTCGTGCCTAGGAATTGTCTGGAATTGTGTTGTGTGTGAAAGCGGTCCGTATGCTGGCAAAAATGTAGGACAAGAAAGACTCACGCCTTTGCATTTGAACAGTTAAAGTATCTCCAGGGCACCTAATAAATCATTATAGCCCAATATTATACATTAATATATTCCTAAAGGTATTTTTCGGGCACCTAATAAAATATCAGCCCTATATATTTGAATTTCTGCAGAATTACATTGTTATACTATTATACAATTATATTTATCTATTATAAAGAGTGACAAGTACTCTTTACAATTATCCATGATCATGCTATAATCATTATTTAGTAACATTATTCTTAATCAGGTTACCTGTTATCATATTAATCATGTATACATGTTTTGATTTTTACCATTTTATTATTTTTGGGTACATAATCATTATTATTACCAAACATGGATCTATATTTCCATGCATTTATCTTGTTGTTTATGAATATGTCAACAAGGGTATGTAACAGAACCTTTTGTGCATTTAATCACTTAGTATGTTACGAGCACGCTCCTATGAACAATGTTTAAAGTAAGTTTTTTTTTGTTATTCAAGCTTGAATAGGTAGCAGACAGAGCCTAATGTAAGAATTACATTATATATATAAACCAGTGACCTGGGGTCATGCATTAGGAGGGTTCTACGTGACCAAAGCAGACCTTAGATTACGCTATGCACTGTCTGCAGTAGCCTGATCTAGCTCTAAGCTTTGTCAACATTTTTATGTTATGATAACTTTGCACAACAACTTCCATGGGAAGCGGTTGACCTGTTAACCTACGCGGAAACTTGTAAACTTCCGAGCCGGCGAACTACGTATGTGTTTTTATATGAATTGCTGAGATAGCTAATGTTCCGCTATCGACGCGATGCTTTAGAATGGCAGTTCCACGCCAAAATTCAACCATATCGGTCGTCCGACCGAGCTGCATCTCCTAGTATGGAGTTACAGAATAAAGTTGTTAACTTGTTCAACTAGCCTGTTTGAATCATCTCCTCTAGACAAGAAAGAACCTCTCTACTAAGATATCCAAGGGATGAGAGGAACCAAACATTACTTACGGATAACAGCCATAAGGAAAAAACAAAGTCTATCGCCAAGCGATAAGACATTAGATATACACAGCCAAGTTCTTTTGAAGCCAGAGATGGACCAATACCCCTAACGTCATGTGCTCTAGCCTGCACAGACGTGGCGATGGAATCATCAAGAGTCAAGTATGCCTGTCTGATGACTTCCCGTATCCAAAAAGAGATAGTATTCTTAGACACCTTTCTTCGTACGGCCTGTACTGACAAAAAGCCTGCGGCAGCCTGGTCTAAGGTGCTGAGTCCTATTAAGATAGTAATGCAGGGCCTGGAAAGGGCACAACAAAAGCTCTTGAGCATCACCACCCACAAACTCAGTCCGTGAGGGAATGGAGAACGAAGCGAACCTGTCATCATGCACCGAGGGATTTTGGGTCTTGGCCACGAACTCCGGAACAAATTCGAAGGACACTGACTTCCAACCCCTGGTGTACTTCACCTCATAATTCAGGCCGTGGAGCTCTCCTACCCTTTTGGAAGATGCCAAAGCAAAAAGGAACTGTCTTAAGCGTCAGGTTCCTATTAGATGAGCGGCACAAGGGCTCATATGGGCTCTTAGTCAAGCTCTCAAGCACCAAGGAAACATCCCACGTTGGGGGCTTGAGCTCTCTAAGAGGAAGAACGACTGCTCAAACCCCTTAACTAGCCGGGAAAGTTCCCAGGAAAAGGAGACGTCAATACCCTTCAGGCCTAACACCAAACTCAGAGCTGCCCTGTAGCCTCTAATAGCACACACAGACAAACGTTTCTTGTCTCTGAGGAAGGTTAAAAAGTCTGCTATTTGCTGAATAGAAGTCGCGAGTGGAGAAAACCCCGTTTACGACACCAATCACAGTAGATCGCCCATTTGCCCCTGGTAAACTGCAGAGGTTGACTTCTTAAGACTGCTGGACATGTGCCCAGCTTATTTCTGAGAAAAGCCTCTCTCTCGGAGGAGATAGTTGATAGCCTCCAACCGTGAAGAGACAGGGATTCTACTGACTGGTGGAACCTTTCTGCATGGGGCTGACACAGATGCCGCCAAGGTGGAATCGATTTCCCTCGGAATCTCCGACAACAACAATAGCAGATCTGGAAACCACTCTGCCTGAGGCCACAGAGGGGCCACCAGAGTCATTCTGAGACCCTGTGAACCCAACAGCCTGTTCAGAACCTGACGGATCAAACAAAACAGAGGGAAGGCATACACCTCCAGGTTGTCCCATGGATGTTGGAATGCGTCTTCTGCCAATGCCAAGGGATCTGGGACCACTGAACAGAACACTTCCAGCTTCCTGTTGTAACGTGTCGCGAAAAGGTCCAGCATGGGTCTCCCCCAAATCTGGAAAAGCCTGTCCGCCACCACTTGATGAAGGGACCACTCTGTGCTTAAGATCTGATCACGGCGACTGAGTTTGTCTGCGACCACGTTCCGTTTCCCTGGGATATACCTGGCTGAAAGCTCTACCGAATTGCTGATTTGCCCACTGGTGAAGCTCGACGTCAAGGCATGAAGCTGCTGAGAAAACTAGGCCTCCCTGTTTTGTTCACGTAGGCTACCACCATGGTGTTGTCCGACATGAGAACGACAGAGTGACCCTCTACCATCCCCCGAAACTCCTTCAGACCCAGGAAAGCCGCCTTCAACTCCAAGACGTTGATATGCTGCTGCTTGTCCTCTAAACCCCAAACGGCTGAAGCGATGAGGCCGCCTAAGTGTGCGCCCCAACCTGCAAGGGAGGCGTCCGAGAACAGAAGGAAGTCCGGAGGGAGAGAACGCAGAGGGACGCCCTTCAATAGATTCTGGTCGTCCAGCCACCAACGAAGGTCTTCTCTCACTTTCAAAGACAGTAGGACCATAAACAGGGGAGAGAGCCCCGCTGGAGACCAGAATTCCCCCAGTCTCCATTGCAGAGACCGAAGATGAAGACGCCCATGAGGGACCAGCTTCTCCAGGGAAGATAGCACACCCAGAAGAACCTGCCACTGATGAGCTGACTGATACGACTTTGAGAGGAAGTTGCGCGGCACAGCCCGCAACTTCTCCAATCTCTGATCCGACAGGAAAACTCTCGCCACTGTCGTATCGATGACCATGCCCAGGTAGAGACTCCTCCTGGCTGACCTTATATGCCCAGGTCCAGACAGAACCGAAGAAGACGATCCCTGTCTTGCAGCAGCTTTTCCCCCCTGGAAACTGCCAAGACCAACCAATCATCGAGGTACCACCTCAGCAAACGGATCCCCTAAGCATGGGCCCAACTTGACACGAGAGAGAAGACTCTTGTGAACACTTGAGGGGCTGTGGTCAACCAGAAGCACAAGACTTTGAACTCTAAGATCTTGTCCGCCAGAGAGAAGCGAAGGAACTTCCTGGACGTGGGATGCGTCCTTCAAGTCTATCGACAGCATGAAGTCACCTTCCCTCACGGCTGCCAACACCGAGCGTGGGGTCTCCATCTTGAACCGTGTCTTCCTGATGAAGCGATTCAAGGTGGATAAGTCGATCACAGGCCTCCATCCTCCCGATGCCTTGAGCACCAAGGAGATGTGACTGGTAAATCCCTGGGGACGGACGCACTACTTACCGCTATCGCATCCTTGTCCAGCACCTCCTCCTGAAGAGCCAAGAACTTAGAGAATCTGGGGGATACATCTTCCTGAGCTGCGCTTTGTCCGACAGAGGAGGAGAGAAGTCGAATGGCAACAGGTATCCCACCCGAAGGACATTTACCACCCAACTTCTCCGCCCCATAACACTGCCACTTGGCCCAATGGCCAGCCAGGCACCCCCCACCCGTGGCACAGGAGAGGGAGAGGCGCCCAAACTACTGACGGCCCCCTTGACCTCTGCTCCTAGGGCCTCTTCTTGGTTTAAAGGAACGAGAGCGAAAGGGGCGTTGATCCTGAGACTTGGGCTGTGACGAACGGGAAGGCCCTGGCCCTGCTAAACTCGAGGTCCTTGATGGGCCTACCAAGGGACGATCTCTTCCATTGCTGGGGACCGGGGGAGGAGGGGGGGGGCCAAAGGGGGGGGACCGTCTCCGAGAGCGGGGCTCTGATTTAGACACAGCCTGGTGCACCAGACGGGTCCTTGGTGTCAGCCCGCGTTGGTCTATCACATTGTCGAGTTCGGTCCGTGGAAACAAAAATTGCGATTCTAACAGGTCACCGTTCCTCAAGGCCAGCAAAGACTTGGTGTCGAGCGACCTCTCCATCCTAGACAAAGCCGCGTCCCTCCTAACCAGAAGAAGATTAGCCCATAAATTGGCACTGAGGTGAGCCAAATAAGAAAACACCTTGCCCCCAGATTGCAAAAGACTGGCACGGGAGGCGGCACTCACCAAACCATCAGAGGACCTGTCAGAAGCTATCTTGGCAATCACCACAGACCAGAGGTCCAGTCCAAGAAACCGTCTACAACATGGAGGCCGCCATGGATTCCAAGGCAAAGGCGTCTTGCAGAGATAAGGACAGAGCCACTGACCTCACCTGTTCCAAAGTCAATCCCGGCTTTCAGGCAAACGACGTCTGGGTTAAGGTGCGTGACAACAAAATGCAGAGCTCGTAGCATAGTACTTCCTATGTCTTGTGAGAGGTGGGGGTTAACCTTCTACAAGACCGACTGAATGTGCCCTGACAACGGCAGCTGAAGAGATGATTTGGGGGTCCTGAGTCAGCTCCCACCAAGGCTTCCAAGCAAGGAGGAGGGTAAGACGACGATCCTGAGTCTACTTTCCAAATTGTTGAACCCACGAATGAGATCAACAACCTCCGAAAAGGAAGACAAAAACTCCTGCGTGTCCCATTCTTCCTGCTCTGGCACCGGCGACTGACGACGAAAAGGATGTGTAGGCTCCTCTAATGAGTTTTCTTCACCAAATTTCACACAAGGGTTAGTAGGCAAACACTCTGAAATCTCTACCAGCCTATCTGGGCTGGGTCCAAGCGTACATGAGATAGGGGGTAAACTCGATAACTCGAGATTGACGGAGAATCCCTTATAGCGGAAAACTTGGAAGCTAGGAAACATTCCGGCTGCACCACCTCCATGCTCACTACCTTCGACCTCTTGACAGGCGCCTTCAGGTCTTTACGGCGACAAATAGGCCTGGGAGAAGAAGGAGTACTACCATCACGTGCACAGACGGGGGAGGTTGCAACACGCTCGCAATGTGCAAGGAGGGGTGTGGGGTGGGGTGGGGTGGGGTGGGGGTGGGGGTGGGGGTGGGGGGGGTGGGGGGGGGGGGGGTTGCACATACGAGGTTCGGCGGCGAAGCAACCCCTGCAGAACACACATCACTAACACTGCCCAGAAACCACAGCACTCTCGGGAACACGTCCGTGCTGTTCCTCCCTCAGTGGCAAAGGAAGGGTAAGGTCCTTAGCCTTCCAATGCCTAATACGCCCACAAGGCGTAGAGGGGGAAGAGGGAGAGGGAGACAGCACCAGCTTCTTATGCGCACTCTTCTCAGAAGGCGGGACAAAGCAACATGTTTCCTACCAGTCCTCCCAACTGATAAGGAGCCAACTTCACATCTAAAACAGAGTCCAGCCTCTGAAGCACCGCCTGGCATATGAGCTCGGACTGATTGTGCCAGAGTAGGCTCCGAAGACAAGGAAGGGAGATTGTTTTCATTATGGCTGAGAGAGGCGGCTCGGAGGCGACTGGAAGATACGTCATATATGAGGGTGATGTCACAAGCGGTGGTGACGTCACGACCTTCCCTCTGAGCGAGGGGGAAAGAGACGCCACTGGCGGAGGAATACACAAAGATGGGCTCCGTGACGACAACAACGGGGCTGACGCCGCAGCATCACTCCGAGACAAGGCGGCGGCAGACACCGGTGGAGCAATACAAGATGGCCTACTGCTCCCACCCGTGGAGATGAGGCCTGGAGGGGGGGGATGGCCTGGCTGGACTGGGTAGGGGCGTGCGAGCCTCCTCAAAATGCGCTAGCAACCCCCCTAAGGACGGGGTACCCCCTAGCCCAAGCGTCTTCCAAGTCGCTGCCATTTTGGACGCCTCCGACTCTGGAAGGAAGAGAATAATGAAAAAAAAACCTCACCCTTCTTGGGAAACCGAAAAAAAAAACTCCCAAAGAAGAGGGGGCTACATTACAAATAATACCCTGGCGACCTCCTGATACTTCCATCGACGAATCAATGGAAGAAAAGAAAGGAGAAGCAGGGGCAACGCTACTATGGGAGTTGACTACTGCGGAAGACGAAACAACATCAGGAATAGGAGTAAAGCCCTCCCAAGAAGGAAGAGTGGAGACTCTCCGACGTTCCCTGCTTACCATATAACTTCCTCCACTGCTCCAAGGCCATGCCCGGCATTCCATAAAAGGATTTCGTAATCGTACAAAAATTGGAACGACACCTACTGCAAGTGATGTGAGGGTCCGTCGCTGACGAAGCCAAGAAACGAGAACACGGGAATCCAGGAATTCTGGGGCACCAACGCTGACGTCGAGAAGGAGCAGAAGCAGCCATATTAGGTAAAAACACACACACACTAAAGGAACGAAAACGGGCAAAAACCGGAAAAAGCCAAGAGAGGAAAAAAAATCCAACTCTCGTCCCAAGGCGGTAAAGAAAGACTGACGTAGATGTTCAGCGTTTGACCACTCTTCACCCGATCTACGCATGCATTGCCAGATACCACAGATCTTTGCTTTCATCTACTTTTTTTACCGGATACCAGCTAGGCGCTAGAAATTATCCTATTGTGTTAAGCCCGATGGTTTGTTCGCGTATGAAAAAAAAAAAAAAAATAAAAATAAAAATAAATAAAAAAAATAAAAAAAAAAAATTAAAAAAAAAATTTATTTGCAGTTTTTATATAAGTTAAGTGTTACAGTTTTTTTAATGTGTTTCGTAAAGTTTAGTTTGTTTATGTTTTCCTGACATTTTTTTATGTGTTTCGTAAAGTTAAGTGTACGTGTCTGCCGTTTGTCTCCTCTGTCGCCACTTTCAGAGATAGCCTCACTCGAAAGGTAAGCTTCCACATTTTACTACATAGTACATATGTACGTACAGTAGTTCTTGTATACCATGTACACTAAATACACTTTCTGGGCTCAGCTCGTGTCGGCCTATGAAAGGATCCTTAATATCATTCTTTCTAGGTAAAATTAATCTAAAATTACCAGAGAAAAACAAAAAATTAAGAAAATGTCAGTAAAACTGACTCGCTCACTCTTAAAAAGAAGTGTCGGTATGACAATAGGGGCGAGTGTGGAACACTACCACGAGACAATCACCAATTAGAACTTCCAATCAGAATCCCCCCAAGAGAGAGCTGATACCAACGGGCGATGCAGCCCGCTACTACTACTACTACTAGAGGACGCCACGGACAGCAGCGCCCCTAGCGGTCATCCTTAATTTTTAGCGCTAGCGTCAAGACGGCAAATTTTCCTTGGGCTGTGCTATTTCTGGATTTATCTCTATATCTACCATGGAACGCTCTGCTATTGCCACGGCTAAGTTAAGTAACTCATAAGTAATATTTACCTCATTTTTATCTTCCGGGTACCAGTATTTTCCTCTTAAATAGGTCATATACGGTTCCCCGGTTGTCTCGTGGCGGCGCCATGCTGCCTCGTAAGAATTAACCCGGTCCTCCATACTGGGACTTCTTATACTTATGGGCTTTACTATATTACGTTCATTGTTTTTACATCGAGTTTTAGCTAGTTCAGCCCTCCTACCATTCCTTAGTTTTGGTATTTAGGCTATTATTATTATTCCGGCCCAGCATCCCGGCTCTTGCTCTTATCGCTATCCGCTGGCTCCGAGTAGGCTTCTGTTTCTTGGAACAGTCTGCCTCCTCCTGGGTCTTCTTTCTCTTTTTTACTAAAAGTGTCTTTTCCACCTTTTCGATGTATATTTTTATTATATTTAGGGTGTAGGCTAGCCTAGGTGCTTGTTTCCTTGTATTGGTACAGCCTGGTTCACGTGGCCCTCTCACGGTTGTGTTGCTCGCGGCCTAGGCCACTTGCGGTCACGTGTTCCATCGCACCTTACCCTGCCCACCGCCCTCCCCTTCGGTATAGGGAGGAGCTGGGGGACCCCTTGGTTGTCATGACAACCTCAGTTGCCTTCTCTCACTCCTACTCTGAGGCGGCCAGGGTTCCTCCCAGTGGGGTATAGGGCGACCCACTCATGAGGTACCGGGTCTCCATGCGGGTAGTCGGTGAGGCGGGGAGGAGTAGGCCATCCCTCCCCCCCCTCTCTCACTCCCGCCGTATTACACCGAGACCTTCCTCCCCCCCTCCCCAGTTGCTCAGCCACCTCCCTCGCTATACGAAAGGAGCCTTCCGTCGCAGCCGGGGCACCTTTGGTTATAGATTACTGGCTCCGCTAGCGGGCGGGGTGGGCACCACTAGTGGTCGGTTGCTTGCCTACATATCCTTACATCTCTCCCCCGCTACCGGAAGGGAGCTTGCTTCTTACCCGCGCATCTTCTAGTAGACGGGCGGAGGGAGGTTTTGTATTATTATTATTATTTTAAGGATATACCCTAATTTTACAATGAATTGTGTAATATGATTTTTTTTATTTTTATCTACCATCCCCGCCACCTTTTCCGTCGTGGTTTCCATTTACCACCACTCTGGTTGGTTCCCTTTTTGTGCCTGGGGTCCCCCGCCATCAGCGGAGCTATAGCCTAGGGCACACAACCAACCTGGTTACCACACGTAATTTTTGGCGGGGCTTCTGGTTTAATCTAACTTTATCGCTCCGGCACCAGCCGGGAGCATCTGTTAGGCTGTAAGTGTTTACCTGGTACTCATGTATCTTTCCACTTACAGGCTACCAACTGTCAGGTCCCAGCGTGCAACGCGACGTTGTACAACCCCTGCGGCCACGATGATGCAGGTCTCACGCCCCATGTGCCACGTCTTACAATGAGATGATCGTCTGGCACCCAGAAGCCTGCGCCATCTGCTACGACCTGGTCGGTCAGCTGGGAGATGGGGTAAGTCGCTATAGGCTTCCTTATCATTTTACTAACAAACTCTTAGTCATAAGTTTGTTAACCCCGTTCCGCCACTGGAAGCTAATCTCGCTTTTCTTTCAGGCTACTGGTGTGAGGGAAGTCGCCCTCGCCACCCTGAAAGCGTGGGTGGGCGGCTTCGGGAAGAACGCCGCCAAAGGCCAGCCCTACATTCTTGATAAGAAGCTGGCCGTACAGATCTTCCCTGCGGGCAAGTCGACCGTTACGTTGACTTGTCCGCTGCCCCTCTGATAGCCTCCATCCAGCAAGACCTCCAGCAATCCTTTGGGTCGTAGCCTCCCATGAGTCGGTCAGACGTCGCTGCCCTGGACCTTAAACATCGAGCCCATGGCGGTAGGGGTGGAGGATTTGTTGGTTGAGGTAGGTGTGTCGGGCGCCCAAGGTCTTTCCTTGGGTGCTCCTGGATCTTCTCCTGTCCCTTCTTCGAGTGCTTCATTCCAAGGCTTTGTGGGATCTGAGATCCCTACCCGCTCTCCCGCTCTCTCTGTACCCCAAAGGTGAAGGGACAGAGAGAACCGAAGACTCTGGCCAAGGACAACTTCGAGGAAGTCGTCTTCGTCTTCTTCGGCTAGGAAGTCGTCGACTTCCTACGCCGATGCGGTGAAAGCGAAGCCGAGCTCTTCTCACTCAAAGAGCTCCAGAAGCAAGGCTTCTAAGGAGAAGGCTCGCGCTCCCGCCGAGCCAGTGCCTTCTCCCGCCTCCACCGCTTCCACTCCGGCTACGCCGGTAGGAGGAGCAGGGCCTAGCACCTTTGATCCCTCTGCTTTCTCAGCAGTGGTGATGCAACAGGTGGGCGAGCTGGTTGGCTCGCAAGTCTCCGCCCTGGGGACGAGATTCGAGCAGATGTTCGCACAGTTGTCGAGCACTCTGTCTCAATCAGGCCAGTCGATAACAAGACCTCTCTAACAGGTTAGAGAAAATGAGGACCGAGTAGCCGGGCTATCTCAGGTCCTCTTCCAGTCATCCCCAGCGCCAAGCAACTGGGATTCTCCAACTCCCGGCCATACGACTCTCTGCCAGCTTTCTCCATGGAGAACCCATGGAGAGTAGCTGCCTACGCTCCTTTCAAGGATGGGATGATCTCTATCCCGGAGTGTGGAACTCGAAGGATTGAGGACTTCGAGTTTTACCCTCCAGGTCTGACGCAGCCTTTCATCGGTTATGCTAGGCTGACCGTAACGGCTCTGACTAGGGAAGACAAGATCTCTAGGAGTCGGTCCTATATGTAGAGATCATGCTCAGCGGGAATGGGTTCACTGCCTTGAGGACTGGGAGTGTACGAACACTAAACTCCAGGCCTACCAAGAGTCCCTTCTTACTATTTTCGCGGACGGAAGAGGAGGTTTCTCTTCCGTTCGCCACGAAATTAGTGGAGAAGTCCCTTCAGGCGAGTCCTCAAGGATGAGCCCATCCCACAGTTGAGGAGGCGGAGTCTACTTCTCCGCTCTTCCCGGCTTTCGGAGAATTGTGGGAGAAACTTGCCAGCTACGTTCACCTTGGTAAGCTCAAACCGGACTGCGCCATGGACCAGTTCGGCGAGAAGCTACCAGGCTGCCGGATTCCCTAATCCAGGCAGAGTTTGATGCGCGAACCAGGTTTGGCAGGTCCCCTCAATTCCCTTATTAATTACGGAAATGGCTGCCCTCTCTTATGCTACGGAACCGCTGTTCAAGATTTTGGGCGAAATCTCAGTTCCAGACGGTACTAACGGAGGACGCTTTGACTTCTTCCAGGCTAGGAGGAACTGCCGAAAGCATGTTCTACAATAATGTACTAGTTATGGCATGAGCCTCCGAATAGACTCTTGGCCTCTAGCATGTGGGGAGCGGATCTCTTCCCAAGAGTCCGCTGTCAACGAGTACACCACGAAGCCTGCTAGGCTCAACCAGAGCCTTAGAGCTAGGTGGGGTATTTCCTCGAAGAGGAAACAAGATTCCGTTCCCACTGCTGGTAAGAAACGAAGAAGGCTGGTAAGAGGTTCCAGCCGTATCAGAAACACCAGCAACAGCAGCAATTTGTGCAGGCGGTCCCGGTTACCAACAAGGACAACCTGCTAGTTCGAAGCAGAACCAGCCCATCCTCCTGTTGTCCCCTCAATCACAGCCATCCACCTCCTACGCTATCTCGCCGGCCTTCAACCCTACATATGAGGCTCAAGGCTACAAACAGCCGAGAGTAGGGCGAGAGGTTACTTTCGTCAGCGTGGCGCAGGAAGGGCGACAAGGAGTCAGGCAGTTCAGAGGAGGGCGTGGGTGGCCCAACCCGCCCATCAACAATGAGGCTCCCCAGGTAGGAGGAGGCTGTTCCTCTTCCGCCACAGGTGGGGGTTCAGCAATTGGGCACAGAGCATGTGTCCAAAGGATTGGGCTGGAGTTGGATCAAAGATCCGCCTCCAATCAAATCATTCCACAGATTACCGTCAGGGGAATTGACAGATTACGCGGAAGAACTCCTTCAGAAAGGAGCTATTGCGAGAGTCAAAGCATCTAAAATTTCAAGGTCGCCTTATTCAGCGTGCCAAAGAAAGGCTCAACAAAAAGAAGGTAAATCTTAGACTTGTCAAAGCTAAACTCTTTCATTCGTTGCGACAAGTTCAAGAGCTTACCCTCTCGCAAGTAAGACCTTACTTCCGCGTGGAGCCGTCACATGCTCCATCGATCTTACAGACGCATACTATCATATCCCTATAGCCAGGCACTTCCGCCATTCCTAGGATTCAGGCTAGGAAATCAAACATTCTCATTCAAAGTGATGCCCTTCGGTCTGAATGTAGCCCCCAGGGTATTCACAAAAAAATAGCAGAAGTGGTTGTACAACAATTGAGAGCTCAGGGAATCATGGTAGCAGCATACCTCGACGATTGGTTGATCTGGGCACCAACAGTCGAGGAATGTCTCAAAGCCACCAAAAAGGTAGTTCACTTTCTGGAACATCTGGGGTTCCAGATAAACAAAACGAAATCCAGACTTACTCCGGAATCTCGTTTTCAGTGGCTAGGAATCCAATGGGATTTGTCTTCCCACAATCTGTCAATTCCAGTGGCCAAACGGAAGGGAAAATAAAAGCAAAATCTGTCAGGCAATTTCTCAAATGCAACAAACGTCAAGGAGAAACCAGGAGAGAATCCTAGGATCCTTCAGTTTGCTTCGGTAACAGATACCTTCTGAAGGCAAGGCTGAAAGATATAAATCGAATTTGGCGGTCAAGAGCAAAACTCCAAATATCGACAAGTTGTCAGTAATCCCACGATCCTCCGCAATCAACTACGGCCTGGTCAAAAGTAAAGAACTTAGCCAAGAAAGTACCCCTTCAATATCCCCTTCCAGTGTTAACATTCACACGGATGCATCCTGTCCGGGGTGGGGGGGATACTCTCAGTTCAAACAGGTTCAGGGGACTTGGTCAGTTCAATTTCGCCAGCTCCACATAAACGTGTTGGAAGCAATGGCAGTATTTCTTACTCTGAAGAGACTGCTTCCCCCGAAGAAGTCTCATCTAAGGCTAAAGTTTTGGACAGTGCAGTGGTAGTTCATTGCATCAAACAAGAGGAGGGTCCAAATCCAAGCATGTGAATCATGTCATGATAGCCATCTTTGCATTAGCAAACAAACACAAATGGCATCTGTCTGCCACTCACCGTGGCAGGAGTAAGGAATGTGATAGCAGACGCCCTGTCCCAGAGGTCAGTTCCTCTGGAATCAGAGTGGTCTCTAGAACGACGGGTCATTCCGTGGTAAGCCTGAGAGTCCCAGGTCTCCAAGTGGATCTCTTCGCCTCACAAAGCGAACCACAAGCTCCCTTGCTATGTGGCCCCCAACCAACCTGGACCCTCTGGCTTATGCCACGGACGCCCTGTCGTTGGATTGGAATCAGTGGAGGAGAATTTATGTTTTTCCTCCAGTGAATCTTCTCTTGAAAGTCCTAAGCAAACTAAGGTCTTTCAAAGGGATAGTAGCTCTGATTGCACCGGACTGGCCCAAGAGCAACTGGTATCCCTCTTCTCTGGAATTGGGTCTCCTCCGACCTCAACGGATCCCCAATCCCAAGCTATCACAATCAGTACAAATGAGGACTGTGTTCGCTTCCTCAGGAATCTCCAGACCCTAACTTTATGGACTTCATGAAGTTTTGCGGCTAATAAAGATGCTGATCTTGATCCACAGAATATTCTCTTCCTAGAATCAGATAAGAGAGAGTCAACCATTAGACATATGACTCAGCTGTTAAAAAATTAGCATCTTTCTTGAGAGAAATCGAACACTACAACCATGACAGTTAATCTGGCTATATCCTTTTTCAGATCCTTGTTTGAAAAAGGTTTAGCAGCTAGCACTATTACCACTCATAAATCGGCTTTGAAGAAAATCTTTCAAGTAGGTTTTCAGATAGATCTGACTGAATCTTATTTTCACATCTATCCCTAAAGCCTGTGCTAGACTTAGACCTTCTCAGAGGCCTACTACAGTTTCATGGTTCTTAAATGATGTCCTCAAACTAGCTTCAGATACTGACAACTCATCTTGTACATTCTTATAATGCTCCTGAGGAAGACATTATTCTTATTAAGCCTAGCCTCAGGAGCTAGAATTTCAGAACTGTCGGCTCTATCCAGGGATGCGGGTCATGTGGAATTCCTCCCATCAGGAGAAGTTCTACTTGCTCCGGATCGTAGCTTTTTAGCCAAAAATGAGGATCCTCTTGCAAGGTGGGCTCCTTGGAATAAAGGTTATCCCACTTCCACCAGGATCCTTCTCTCTGCCCAGTATCAACTCTTAGAGCCTTTCTATCTCGTACTTCTTCAAGATCCTCAGGTGCTCTCTTCATGAGAGAAAACAGGTAAAAAGGTGTCGTCAGTAAAAAGGTATTAGACAACAAATCCTTTACTTCATTAAACAAGCCAAACCCTGAGTCATTTCCAAAAGCACATGATATCAGGGGAGTAGCCACCTCAATTAATTATTTTCAACATATGAACTTTGAGGATCTTAGAAAGTATACTGGATGGAAATCCCCGACAGTCTTTAAACGGCATTATCTAAAGTCCTTGGAATCTTTAAAGTTTTCAAGCAGTAGCAGCGGGGAAACATTGTTTTCCCTGATACTGTATAGTAGTTGTAGTATAGATCCAGGTCTCCTTTCTACCTACATCATCCAACATGACCTCACCCTATCGCCAGGCTACTCGAATATCATAGCCTTAGCCGCTGAATCATATAGTGGATTGTCCCTTATTTTTTTGCTAGGGACACCCACACTTGTACTGATAATGTACTTCAGTGTACCTACCCTTATTTTTATGCTAGGGTAGGACACAATGTGTTTTGTATATATTTTGTCCATATTGTATTAATGATGGACTTCAGTGTACTACCCTTATTTTTATGCTATGTTTAGGACACAATGAGTTTGTATATTTTGTAAATATGTTAAGTAAATCCCTTTTTGTTTATATTACATGCATCACTGTAATTTACTTTAATTACCATTTAAGTACTTTAAGATTACTAACGTTCTATTGTTTTTACTGTTTAGTAAATAAGTTAGTTTAAGTGCTTAGTTTGTATGCCTGATAATTGATTTACTTCTATTGTATCCATCATTTTTACAACTGCTTTTCATTGTTCCTTTTTTTTCCATCACTTGTCTGTTTCTCTGGTACTCTTTCATAGGCCGCACGATGCTGAGCCCAGAAAATGGGATTTTGATTCTTGAACGGAAAAATCTATTTCTGGGTGATTGGCTCTGTGTCGCCCCTATGAAACCCCCCCTTTATGGTTTGTTCCCCCCCTTGCAGGACAAGATGTTTTTAGATTAAGGATGTCCGCTAGGGGCGCGTGCTGTCCGTGGCGTCCTCTAGTAGTAGTAGTAGCGGCTGCATCGCCCGTTGGTATCAGCTCTCTCTTGGGGGGATTCTGATTTGGAAGTTCTAATTGGTGATTGTCTCGTGGTAGTGTTCCACACTCGCCCCTATTGTCATACCGACACTTCTTTTAAGATGAGCGAGTCAGTTTTACTGACATTTTCTTAAAATTTTGTTTTTCTCTGGTAATTTTAGTTATTAATTTTACCTAGAAAGAATGATATTAAGGATCCTTTCATAGGGCGACACGAGCCAATCACCCAGAAAGTAGATTTTTCCTTCGTCAAAATCCCTTTTATTTACAGGTACATACATATCAGGTACTACTAGTACGTATTAAGTTAGGTATTGAATGGTCCAAATTGTTGTAGTATTTCATTGTTTATAGGTCAATTTAGCTTTATTTAGATTTATGGGTGTTTTTGGAGGGCTTGGAACGGTTATTAGCCATTTTTACATGTAAAATGCGGTTCAAGATACGAAAACTCATGATACGAAGGCCGCCTCGAACAGATTATTTCGTATCTCAAGGTACCACTGTATTACATTAGAATATATAGAATAGAATATAGAAGAATTTCAGCCAAAGGCCAAGCACTGAGACCTATGAGGTCATTCAGCTCTGAAACTGAAACAGAATAAGGTTTGAAAGGTGTAACAGATGGAAAACCTTGCAGTTGCACTATGAATCAATTGTCTGGAAAGTAAGAAGGAAGAATGAGATTATGAACGGAGGTAGTACAGGTACACAATCCTTTATCCAAAATCCTTGGGACCAGATGTATTCGGTTTTTGGAATTTTTCGAATTTCGGAACTTAGTGGTCAGGAGCATAATCGAACATCACTACTGCAGTGAAAGCATTTTTCTTTCTCCTTTTTCATGTTTTTCATTATAATTATTTATTCATTATAGTTTATTCTTTATATATTATAGTACTGTTAAATGAATATGAGATAATTAATATCATTAATAATAAACTAGTGGGACAAATAAGACCATATTGCTCACAAACACATTTTCAACAAAAGCATATTCGATACAGTACAAAAATATACATGTTATGTATTTAAATGTCACCATGATTATTTGACTGGTGATGGTAAAAATTATTCAATGATTTGCTTTATATAATTATTTCTTCTTGAAAACAAGAATTTAACACTAATTTTAAATTTAATATAGTGGTATGAAAAAATCCACACCGTGTATTCATAGTGATCACAGGTACGACGGCAAACTGACGACGACATATATGGTAATAAAGAGCAAACCCTCTCCAAGATCGATATGATGAATGTATTGTTTTATATTCTTAGTTAACATTAAAAAGTTTACAAGTTGATTACAATCCCTTGTAATTTTTAACGATAAAGTAAGACTATAAAAATACATTTCATCTCATCAATCTTGGTGTGGGTTGTTCTTTATTGCCACAATGTCATCAACAGCTTGCAGTTGTACTTTTAATTATGTACTAGGACACTGAGAGGGACTTTCATACCACTATATTAAAGCTAAAAAATTTATTTTTACAAGAAGAAATAATTATATAAAGCAAATTATGGAGTAATTTGTGCCATCAGCAGTGAAATAATCACAATAATAGTACATTCAAATTTAGTGCCGTTACATCATGTCTATAAATAGAACAAGAGCAGAGGGCAGTCATTGGTTATAGACCTTCATGGCAAAAAAAACCCACCCCAGCCAATCAAAATTACAGCTGTATTCCGTCTCACAAAGAACGGTTTGCTCAAATGAAGTTAACGATGACGCATTTGTGAACTGACGTATTTGTGAAATACGTTTTCGTAGTTTTTTCAACAGTGTATGCATTTTGCTGATTACTTGAAGAATAGAATGAATTCCTCCTCATGACTTTGAGTGCAGAATTGTTGGTTTCATAGATTCACAGTGCATATGTACTAATACCTATTAGAGAGAGACCTTACCTTACAGACCTTACATCTTGTTCGGGTTGCCCCAGGTCCCTCAGTGTGAGGCACCTCTAATGTCTACCAGAGAGTTGCTAGTACATCTTCCGGTATATTTTGCATCTTCCAATCTTGGATGGTCTGGGATGCAGTTTAGATATTTGTCGAGCTTATTCTTAAACACATCTACGCTCACTCCTGATATATTCCTCAGATGAGCTGGCAACGCATTGAATAGCGCTGCATTATCGATGCTGGTGCGTAGTGGATTAATGTCCTGTGTGCTTTCCTTATTTTTCCTGGTATAGTTTTGGGCACTATTAATCTACCTCTGCTTGCTCTTTCTGATATTTTTAGTTCCATGATATTTTCTGCTATTCCTTCTATCTGTTTCCATGCCTGAATTATCATGTAGCGTTCTCTTCTCCTTTATTAGCTAAATATAATTTTAAAGAATTGTAGTCTTTCCCAGTAGTCTAGGTCCTTAACTTCTTCTATTCTAGCTGTAAAGGACCTTTGTACACTCTCTATTTGTGCAATATCCTTTTGATAGTGTGGGTACCATATCATATTGCAATATCAAGTGGACTACGAACATATGTTTTATAAAGCATAATCATGTTTTCAGCTTTTCTTGTTTTTGAAGTGCCGTAACAACATTCCCATTTTTGCTTTACATTTTGCCAACAGAGTTGCTATTTGATCATTGCATAACATGTTCCTATTCATCATCACACCAAGGTCTTTAACTGCTTCCTTATTTGTGATGGTCTCATTATTAGGTCCCTTATATCATATAGCTTTCTTTCTCTGTCTCCATAATTTATTGATTCAAATTTATCAGAGTTAAATACCATCCTATTTACCTCTGCCCAATCATATACTTTGTTAAGGTCTCTTTGTAGAGCGTTCCTATCTTCATCACAAGTAATTTCTCTACTTATTCTTGTGTCATCTGCGAAACTACTCACTACCGAATCCTTAACATTATTGTCTATGTCTTCAATCATAATAACAAACAGTATTGCAGCTAACACCGTACCTTGCGGCACACCGGATATTACCTTGGCTTCATCCGATTTTCTCGTCGTTTGCAATAACTATCTGTTTTCTGTTGTGTAAAAATTCTTTTAACAATTTTCCTACTTTATCCACGATATTGTGTTTTCTAATTTTCTTCTTGCTAATTATTATGGTCTACTTATCAAAAGCTTTTGCAAAGTCTAAATAAACCACATCTGTTTCATTTCCGCTTTTCATATTTTTGAATATGTTCTCACGGTGGACTAACAGTTGGGTTTGTGTACTTTTTCCAGGTACGAAACCATGTTGTCCTTTATTAAACAAATTATTTTTTATAAATGTTTCATAATATTTTTCTTCCATTACCCTTTCATACACTTTCATAATATGTGATGTTAGACTCACAGGCCTATAATTACTTGCCTCTAGTCTTGATCCACTTTTGAAAGTAGGGGTAATATATGCTAATTTGTGCTCATCATATATGTCTTGCCTGTATCTACACTTTGTCTTAATAATATTGCAAGTGGCTTTGCGATAGAATGAACTACTTTCTTTAACAAAATAGCAGGAATTCCATCAGGCCCTGCAGCAGCTCCATTTTTAATTTCATTAATAGCCTGCACAATATCAGCTTCATATATCTATGTCAGCTAAATATTCACTATTTTCATCCCTTACTTCTATATCATTATCTTCATTATCTATTTCTAGGGGTGAATTCTCTCTTATATCGTTCTGCCAGTATGTTGCAAATTTCCTTTTTTTCATTCGTTAATCTCCCTTCAATTCTCAGAGGGCCTATTTCTATTCTTCTTTTATTCATCTTCTTCGCATATGAGTATAATAGTTTTTTGGGGTTTTGGCTTGATATTTAATAGGGTTTTTTCTTCCAAGTCCCGTTTTTCATTTTCTTTTGATTGTATAATCTTTTGTTCTGCATTTTCTATCTTACTTTTTAGTTCTATAACTTTCCATGCATTTTTTTCTTTTGCAAGACCTTTTTTTCCACTTTCTGATTTTCTGGAACAAGATCCTTCTGTCTCTTGGTGTGCATGCATGAATGATGTTTACTTTTCTTCTTCGGTATATATTTTTCCACTATTTTCTCCAATATTTTTATATAATATCTCCGTATTTACCCTTATGTCATCACTTACGAAAATGTTATCCCAATCTTTGTTTAATTCTTCATTAATTTCTGACCATTTTATATTTTTACTGTAGAAGTTGTATTTTCCATATCCTTTCCCACTTTTTCATTTCTTGCTTATCTCTATTTTCACTTGCTTTGGAATGAACTGTTAATTCTATGACATTATGGTCTGAATACTCGCATTATAAACTATTATTTCTTTAACATAAATTCATCTCGTTCACAAATACTAGGTCTAAAGTATTTTCCTTTCTTGTTGGCAGGTGATTTATTTGTTGAATGTTGTATTCTAGTAGCATATCTAATAGCTTTTCAAATTGCCTCTTATCTTCTGCACTACTATTACTCTCTTTTTTATATGTATAAGTACAACCACAATCTCCTATTCGTTCTTTCCATTCTACGAAAGGAAAGTTGAAGTCACCAGATAGGAGAATAGTCCAGTCCTTGTGATTTCTACATATATCATCCAATTTTTCAATTATTAAGTCAAACTCTTTAGTATTAGGGGGTCTTATATTTTACTATGTTTTCATCAATTTTTCAGATTCAAATTCTACCTCCGCTATTAGTTCACATTCTGAGTTACTATATTTCTCATATATTTTTCCTTGTTTTTTGTCTTTCCCATATATTTGCGGTTTCCCCCTTGATTCTATTTTGTTCTATCTGATCTATAAGTTTGGAACCCTTTTATTTGATCATCATTCCAGTCCTCTTGGGAATACCCATGGTTTTCACTTATATTCATTATATCTATTTTCTTTTCATTTTGGGTTAGTTCTTCTAAGTACTCTATTTTTCTTTTTGAGTTACTCGTAACTAAACCCTGCGCATCATCACTATGATGGTTTGCGTGTTTTCTCCTTCATTTAATACTGGTAGTAATAAGGATTTTCCCATGTCTCTTTCCTGTTCTGGTATGTTGTTCTTTTTTTCATTTCCAGAAATTCTGACATTAAAAAAATCCAACTTTTTCCATAATATTTTGATCTTCCTTCCTCATCATAATTATTAATTTTGTGTCTGAATCTGCAATTTTCTCCGTTTCTGCAATATCCTCCTTGCTAAAAAATTTATTTTTACAA